>NC_056586.1:9292777-9397777 GCF_018340385.1 Cyprinus carpio
TGTTCTGCATTCAATTGAGCAGCTAAATGGTGTATTCAGCACACTTCCTGAACACTGACTTGATTACGCCGCATAGAATCCATAATCAAAAACCTCTCTTATATGCACTTTTATTAAGAGAAGTCAAAATGAGGAATGCAGACTCTTAAGGGAAGTGTAGGCTGTTAGCTGTGAAACATCAGGAGATTAACTTTAATGAAGGTCTTTAATGTTCAGCATGATAAATGTGCTCGGCATTGGGTTTTAAAAGTGATTGCCTGCTTGTTCTTCCTCAAATAACACACATATCAGCAGAATCAAGCTCTTAGTCATTAAAAGAAATACTGTAAATTAGGTCTGGGTGATACATCTTGATATTTATGTATTTGCTCTGAAATGGCTTGAAGGGTAATTTTCCCCCAAACCTCCAATCAGAAGAATCAGTATTTTGACCAAACAGCCATCAAGCGGATTCAAAATGTTTAATGCGAGCAGTGAAGTGGGTTAAAAATTGAGACCAATCAAGTATGTTTTCCACACTTTAATTTCTACTAAATTGAAACAAAGTAGAATCATTTTATCTATGTGTCCCAGTTCATCATAAACACAGCAATATTTATATGTATATTATTAAAAGATTTTAAAGCATTTAAAATGCTACACAGGGAATTTTTTTGTAATTGATATTTAAATCAGAAATATGTGATAAATAAGCACAAAACTGAACCACTGTCACAGGCTTTAGGGAACTAAATGACTAAATTAAGAAGTACATTAAAATCACTGGCATTATGTAATTTTATATTGCCAACAAAATGATATTAAGCTCGTTAACATGCATGTTCTTAAGCAGATTATGCTTAATAAGCCAACAATGCACATGGTCATGTAAATGCGGTAACCCGTTTTCTTTTATCGGAGAATGAACCAATCGACACAGGAAGTTTTTTGCCTCTCACGCTGATTTTGCGCAGCATGAAAACGCTGCTTTCTGTCGGCTTATTGAAGTGCGCATGTGTGATATGTGACAGGAACGCATCATTAGTGCAGTGCATCCAGACAGAGCGAGGGTTTTGCGGTAAAGAAAGAAGGAAAAACATCACAAACGCAGACTCTTTCAAAACCCCCCAAAAAAATGATAAAAATGAAAGAAGAAAAAAAAAGAAGTGGTTCAGTTAGTACGCTACATGAGAGGATGATATGAGCTGTAAGCTTCCCGCTGACATGTTGCAAGCTTTATTTAACATCACAACAGAAAACATGTGCAATACTCGTAGTCAGATATGCAAATGATTATGTTTTGAAGTCACTACAGGGAAATAACCTGATTTATTAATAATGTCATGTAAACGTGGTTTACTTGCGTTGTCAGGTTACTGATGTGCGTGTAAACAGGGAAAACTGGATTATTTTAATAAGCTGATATTTGTGAGTTATCAGCTTACTGGTGTACATGTAAATGTGCTCAATGAATAAATTGTTGTTAATGAATATAAGTGTAAAGCTCAGTCTTATCCTAAACATTTCCCATCTAAATACATTTAAAGTAACACAGATAATTAGAAAATGAGCTTTAGTGACCAGGTAAATAAAGGAGAAGCACTTCTGTTAGCGTGATTTTTCCACGTCTGAGAGGGCCATGAGGGAAACCAGCAGCCAGGAGTGACATGGGTTCTAGGACTTCCTCTGACCCTCACTGTACACAGCTCGAGACCAAAGCAGTCCACTGTGCTGAATAACAAACAAATGCCTGGGTCACCAACCTAAAATGGTCAACAGCTATACCCATCCCTAATCTGAGGTGAACGATAGACTGCTCTGGTTAAGTGTATCCTGAGCAAATGTTGCTATGAATCGATTGGAACTGATCTGTAATTTTATTTTTTTGCAGGTTTTGAATGAGTATTTCCACAATGTGTGTGAATTAGACCTGGTCTTCAATTTCTACAAAGTAAGTGTAGAACTAACTTATACCAACATGTTTCTATAAAAAAGCATGTGTATATCTATCTATATCTATATAGAGTTATTATTATTAAAAAGTTGGTAAGTTTCTTTTTTTTATGCTCTTAAAAGAAGACTTTCATGCTTTGTATACTCACCAAGTCTGGATTTATTTGTTCAAAAATACAGCAAAAAATTTAAAAAATTATTGTAATCTAAAATAACTGTTTCTGTTTCAATATGTTTTAAAATGTAATTTTATTCCTGTGATGCTAAGGTGAATTTTCAGCATCATTCCTCCAGTCAAAAGTGCCAAATAACCCCTCAAAAAAAAAACAAAAAAAAAAAAAAACCACTCAAGAAACATTTATCATTATGATACTTTTCTCAGGATTATTTGATTAATATAAAGTTCGAAAGCATTTATTTTTTCAAATAGAAATCTTTTTTTTTTTTTATTATATATTTCTTTATTATGTTTGATCAATTTAATGCATCCTTGATTTTTTCTTTTTTTTTTCTTTAAAAAATAACTGACGTGATTCAGCATGACTTACCTTAACCAATCAAGAGGTCTCATTGTTTAGTTAAATGCTAGGTTGCATCTGTCCATGGAGTGTTTCAGTAAAAGGAACATTTAGAAAAGGCAGAAAAAAGGCCCAAGCAGCAAAAACTAGTGAAAGAAAAAGATGTAATTAGCTCTGATTCAGCAGCAAATCAGCTCCATGGCAACAGGTATTTTATACATAATTACAAGAGTCATACAATTAAGAACATCCACAGTCTGCCGCTGAAGAAAAACCATAAGCAATTATAGAAGAAAAAAAGTCGCCACAGTTAATTGCATTTGATTTCTTCTCAGCTAATTACCTGATGTGTTTTGATTCCGCCTACTGCATGAACAGTTTGGCCCACACCAAATGCACGCTGATGAGATTTGGTTTTTGTTAACCCTGTAAAGCCTGCTTTATGAAATAATAGTCGGAAATATCTCATTTGAAACGGAACAATTTATTAAAGCTTTACACATAAAGCATATTTGATACATCAGGCTTTTATGACTTAGAGGAGAATTTCTGAGCAGAAATATGCAATTTGGTGCAGTTTCTGATATTAATAAGGCCAAAAAGTATGAAACTCTTATTGCTTGTAATTTAAATTAGTGCGATCTTCATAACAGTATAACAGACTACTTGCATAAAATGCACATAAATATCAGTTCTAGTAAATAACAGTGAGATGATATTTAAATGTTTAGTTTATAATCAAAGCTCTTTTATTGCAGGGGCAAAACATATAATGCACTAACAATATTTCAATATCAGTAAAAAGACGTGACCCACAACCTGAAGGATTATACTAAAAAGGCTGTTTAGTTGCTAAAAAAAGTATAAACTATCAATCAGACGAGGGAATGTAGTAGATAGTGTATAACAGGTTATCCAGCAAGTTTTGAGCCCTTTGTGTATCAAATATGATACAGTAGGCTTTATAGGGTTTTGTTTTTGCGTGAACTGACAGAAGCGCCTGCTGCTGTCATGTTTCAGGTGTACACAGTGGTGGACGAGATGTTTCTGGCAGGAGAGATCAGAGAGACCAGCCAGACCAAGGTGCTCAAGCAGCTCCTCATGCTGCAGTCTTTGGAATAACGAGCCTGTCAATCAGTCAATCAACCATCTCCACAGGCTCCGCCCATCTCCACAGGCTCCGCCCACCCCGCTGCAGCCGAGCCATATTATTCATGTTGTATGGATGTCGTCTTGCTGAAATGCATCCACAAACATTTCACCTTTTCTTAAAATTCCATGTCCACGATGAAGGATGTTGTTATTCTGTTTAAATTGGTGTTTATTAAACCTCCCCAGTTATTGACCTATTTATTCATCGGCATAGCCAGAATTGAATACTTCAGCAATTTTATAGTACATTAGACTTCAGTGTCTCGGACTGGCAACCTTTCCAAGTCCGTTCATTAACACTAACACAGATAACAGTATCACGTTGGCCAAAATCTGCCATGGCACGGAAGCATTGGTCCTGTTAATGCAAAATCCATGGGCTGCACTACTATATATAACCAACAAACAAATCCTCCCCAAACATGTCCAGCTCATTTAATGACACATTCAAATCAAATGATAAAAACTCTGTGAAGATTTTGTATTGTGTACATTATATATGCATCTATTTTAAATGTAAATGTTATGAACTAACCAGTCATTCCAGGCATCTGAACTTTTTCCTTTTCATGCTCGTTTCACGTCTGTTGGTTTTATGGAGAACTCGAGCCAATGATTAGCGAGCGCTTTAGAGAACAAGGCTGAGTGGAAGAATGGAACTCGGGGGGAAATGACAAAAGATGGTCTACTTTTAATTTCCCCTTTTGTGGCGCCGGTTCCCTCGCGCCAAGAGCTCTATGGCAACTGCTCAGCCTCGAAACGTTCCATTACAGTTCGATTCATGAGTTATTATGAGAATCTGTCTTTATTTTGTATGTGTATGTTTTATATTGTCTTTCTTTTTGTCTCTTCTGCCTTAGTCCAACGTATTCTAGATCTGCCTATTAGTCCCTGTGAGACTGCGGAGTAAAAGCTGATGTAAGTCGTGTTACTCTCGCGTGTGTGTTGCTGTCAGTGTATATATCCATGAAGGTGAAATAAAGAAAATTAAAAATGTGTATTTCATATAATTATGTTGCGTTGAACAATTGAGTGTTCTGAGAATCGTTTTTTTTTTTACACGTGCTATACTGCCATCTATCGGATACTGACGATTATGCAAATATTTGACTAAGTAATTATTTACCAGTGATGATGTATTTAGCCTCTGACTACAAAGGGAACGAGCGAATGTAAACTGATATTAAATGAATGCATTAATATGTGCCGATAATTTAATAAAATATAAGTGATCGAAGTTAAGGCGCATACAAACAGCACAATTAGGAGAGACTAGTAGAAGCATGAGGCGACACGTGCTCAAATCGTGCGTTTTGGGGAACAAATGTGGAAAAGGTTTCCTGATTTGATTCATCACTTGAAGTGAAGGCCTGTTATTCGCATTCTTTACATGCAATCAATCCCGCTGACATCTGCAGGCGAGGAGAGGAGCGAAGTGCACAGCGAGGAAAATGTTTAGAATTTTATTTATTTATTTTATTTTAATTTTTTTTGAGAAAGCCAGCTGAAAGTGGACGCAATCGCAGTCCAATAATAATAATATTAATAAACACAACCTAATAAACCAAACCAATTAAAGAATAAAATTAATTAATTTATTATGTTAAAATTAAAACATAAAAATTGAAATATATCTTTTTAAGTGGGCACATTATTAGACATTTTAAACTATTTAATTCATTAAAATGTAATTAAAATGTTAAAGCAATAAATTAGTAAATAAAAAATAAAATTATTGCACATTAAATTAACTTGTTCCTTTATTTATTTTTATTTTTATTTTAAATGTCACTCCATAAAATACAGGTGGTTTGTGAGAAAAATGGCAATGACAAACTGATGCGCTAACTAAAGATGAATTAAAGAGTTTTAACATTTAACACCATCAATAGACATTCTATAGGTCTGTGTGCTTTTTTATTGTATGAACATTTTTCACACATTAAATCATGTGACTACACTGACTGCAAATAAATAAATAAATAAAAAATAGTGTCAATAACAAAACCAACTTTTAAAAATGAAAAAACAATTTAAAATTTCAAATGTTATAATTATGTAAAAATGTAAAATTATGATTACGATAATTTGTTTTTAACTAATGACAGAAATATTTAAAAACTAAAATGGATTATTAATTATTAAAATATAGAAATATTTCACACAAACACACTATTATATTTAAGGCTGTATTACTTAATAATAACCAACAATAAGAATAACTGCCATTTTTTTAAGCTTACTCTTATCTTAAATCTTCTCAAAACCAGATTAAGTTGTAGACCAGAACTTCAACTAGTCTTTAATGCTCTAAACCAGATTCTGTTGAACTGCTGGAGTATGTAACACTCGCAAAGCAATTAGTAACTGTGTTGTGTTTTGGTGGCTAATTTGTATGAAAATTTATTTATATGTTTTGATATAATGTGCTCAAGGCCTAATGATCGTTAGGGGTGGACCTTCATACTTTCTTTCTTTCATTCAGAAATCATGTTTCCATCCAAATCAAACGAAATCGCCACCTCTTAAAATATTTTATTATATTTTCTCATGGCACAGGGTTAGGGATATTTTAATTTCTTGTGAATGTCACGCTTTATGCATCTGTCACCTAGAGATAACTGGATTCTAATTTGAATAAACAGCATTTGTTAAAGAACAAAAAGGTGAAACGGCAACCTGCAAAATTAACAACAAACAATACACAAAACACACAAATAAAAAAAATAAACATAACATAAAAAACAAGCAAACTTTAATTATAACCTTAATCTTTCAAATGGACAAGCAGCCCTCCCACAAACACTCCGATAAACAAATTCAGTCTTATTTACAGCATAGATGATTCAGATATACAGTATTTATGAATGAACTAATCACACTGGTTACTAAGCAACAACTGGGTTTATGCAGTACTTTGATCTACTCTTCAAACACACTCCATATTGATATTTGGTTATGAAATGCTACCAAACTGCACTACAACAGCCATTGAATTTCATCTGGTCACATCAGCGAAATTTTGCTGGCAAAAAAAAGATACATTGTTGGCTGTCAATGGTGTCGCACAGCTCACATCAGAAAACTGTGACACCCACCTGAAACAGGTGCCAAATATTTGCATTGCAACAAAATGGAATAGATTGCATATTTTTTCATTGTATATTTTGAATGATGTTTTTGCAGATTGTGCACAGTGTGACATTTTATTACGATTGATACAATATCCGTAGAAATTTTGCTTGCTCCAAGTTTAGTGACCACAGCTTATATCGCAACATCTATTTACCCTGGAATATTCCTTTGAGTCTAAATTTTGTTGGATAAAAATAGTTTAAAGTGCCCCTATTATGGATTTTTGAAAATGACCTTCCATGCAGTGTGTAACACACAGCTCAAAGTGAATGAAAATATCCTGCAAAGTTTTAAATCTGAAAGTGCACCCTGTATAAAGTAATTGTCTCTCAAAAGAAAGAGTCGACTCTGAATCATTGAAACGAGTCATTTTTAAAACGAATCCCAAGCCGTTTCATGTTGACGTCAACATGAAACATCAGATTATTTCCAGCCCACTTTTTGTGTGCGCAGACCTACTACTATGTGCTGCTTTTGGAGGCAAAAATAGCGGTTTTCCCGGTAACGCTGTACACAAAGCAGCACTGCGCTCACAAACACTGCTTTATCAGACATTACAGGCATGATGCGGACCAATCACTGCAGATTAGCGTCACGCAAAGGAGGGGTTTGGAAAAATTAATCGTTGAGCGAATCGTTTGGGAGACGTTGAGCAAGTAAGGTGAAAATAAATGCATATTATAAGACAATGAAAGTGTTTTTTGACCTTGCATGCGTGTCAACCTGTTGTTGGGGACTCCCAAAACCAAAATATGAACCTTTCATAACCCATAATAGGGGCACTTTAAATAAGTTAGACACAACATTTGGTAAAAGTGATCACAGTGGAGCGCTAAAAAAAAAAAGGAAAGGAGGAAGGAAGGAAATGTAACAGTATAAGTGCATTTTAAGAGCTCAGATGATTATGAGAGCATGAGGCAGCCTCTTGAATGATGTACTGTAGAACAATCATGTGGTTCGTCAGTTAAGGCTGTGCTTGAACTAGTAGAGATGTGGCGATCACCCACATTGTCTCAGACTAGTCTCAGTTGTTCTTTAGTAAGGAATGATCACTCAAACAATATTCTCTCATTTAATATAATTAAATCATTATAAATTTTACAATTCTATAGGTACAGTATATAAACAGTCAAAAAAGTGCACTTGCAGAGGGAAAAACAAACAAACAAACACATCACAGAGACGGTATTTAAAACACAGATCAAAACAGGTCTGTCTGTGGTGCATAATGATGATGTCACTGAGGGAGCAGGGCACTGCGCCACTCATCACCTCTAGATCTCCCTGTCATGTGTAACCAGAGCAAACAATGAACAAATCAACCCCAAATACGTACGTCTAAACACCACAGCTACAGTGTACGATGAATCACGGGTCCCAGCTGGTTGCTGCACGGAAATATTCTTCCATATACAATATAACCTGTGGTGTACACTTTTTATGTGACTTCAACTCAATAAAATCAGGGCTGAATCTAAAAAAAAAAAAGAAATGTCTGGGTGCAGTTTCACCCCAAAAATCACAATTGTTTTTTTTTTTTTTATGCACTGACTTGTCTTTTTTTGACATTATAGTAATGAAAATTTGGGAGACTATAATCTAATAATAAAATATCTTAAAATCACCACAAAATATTTCATTTAATCAAATAATATTAAACAAAAATTATTATTATTTTTTTTGTCAATTCTCAAAAAAAAAATTAAAAACAACAATATTTATTTTTTTTTGGCATTTCGTGAAATACATTTTGAAACCACCAATCTCTGAACAAATGTATTATTTTATATTCCTATATGTGAATGCCAAACAAATGCACAATGTAAATAAGAACAAAACTGACAAGATTAGTTGTCCTTAATTTCAATAAGAAGGTTGGAGGTCTGTGCAGAAAGACGGGTGAGGTTAAGTTAAACGATAACCTCTAACCCAAGCCAGACTGAGATGGCGGTAAACATCTGATATGCAGCAGATAGCGCCGAGCGAATGACAAGATCTGAACGGATGTTTCTTTCTCCCCTTCACCTCCTTTGAGCTTTCAGAAACTCTTTAAATGCATGACCAATGCAACAAGGTAAATATCTGAGTGTATAAGGGGTTTTAAAAAAGCTGTAATTTGGCTGTCTGGTCATATTTTGTCAAAACAAAATCAAGGGGACATTCAGTTTAATACCAACAAAGTTATGATATGTCACAATGTATAAAATGATTTAGTTTAAGACCTAGGAATTTTTCATCTACTGCTGTCTTTGAATGGTTTATCCCAGTCTAGTGAAGTCTAGATGGTGGCTGGTTACATTAAAAGAAGGAACTGTGTGTGTAAGAATCGCTGGAGAAGTTAAAAACACACACAGTCTCTCAGTCGGGACGTGATTCATCTCTACTGCCCGTGCCCCTTTGGGAGAGGGGTAAGGGGCGTGAGACACCCGGAGCTGAAAGAAAAAGATAAAGAACATTTAAAAATGGTATTATTCATTCCAACTAAATCTAAAGCTCTATCTGTGAGGAACAGTCAATTACCTTCAATCATTTTAAATATATAAATTTTATATGATCATATACTATATACTAAAAAAAAAAAAAAAAAAAAAAGTGCACCAAACTAATGACATTTAACCTTCTAAAAAAATACAGTTATATATATATATATATATATATATATATATATATATATATATATATATATATATATATATATATATATATATATATATATATATATATATATATATATATATATATTTATATATTTTTTTTTTTACTTCAAATAAATGCTGTTATTTTGAACTTCAAAATCCTAAAAATTTATCTGTTTCCATAAAAATATCAAGCAGCACGACAATTTTCAAAATATTTTTTAAAATGACAAATCATTCACTTACAAACAGCTGTCATCTCACGCCAGACTGGAGTAACTGCTGCGAAAAAATTCATCTTTGCCATCACAGAAATTCATTTTAAAATGTATTCAAATAGTAAAGATATTTTAAATTGTAAAATATTTCACAATATTACCGTTTTTACTGTAATTGTGATCAAATAAATGTACCCTCGGTGAGCATAATAGACTTATTTATAATATAATAATCCTTTTAACTGTAAAGTGGATAAACTTGAACACATATAATGCTTAAATCTCGTAATTATACTTTAATAACATTTATGCTGGTGTAATGTATTGCGCCACAGACTTTCAAGTTACGCTTTATTTTGATTGTCCCCTTTAGAAATGATGTTGACTATAAATAATGCAACTACATGTGTCAACTAACTCTAATTAGAGTAGACTGTTAGGATAGAGTCAGAGTTAGTTGAATAAGTTGAAATGCATGAAAAGTTACATAGACTCAACCGAATGTCTAATGGAGGGGTGCCCAAACTCGGTCCTTGAGGGCCGGTGTCCTGCAGAGTTTTGATCCATCCCCAATTAAACACACCTGAAGCAGCTAATCAAGCTCTTACTAGTCATACTAGAAGCCTCCAGGCGGGTGTGTTGAGGCAGGTTGGAGCTAAACTCTGCAGGACATCGGCCCTCCAGGACCGTGTTTGGGCACCACTGGTCAAATGTCTGATGGAAACATCAGAATAAAGTGCACTATTTATTGTACAAGCTGTAACTTTTTTCTTATGTCAGAGGATGTCAGTTGTTTTTTGCAGTAATCCCAGAATGTTCCTTTTAATCTTTTATAGAAAGTAACTCTGGTATATGAAAGTGTTAAACTGACCCGAGGGGGGAGGTTGTGTGTGTATGGTCTGATGTCAGGTAGCGGTCAGGGTGTCCGGGCCCCTAACAGTTACACTGCTGCTTGGCCTGTGCAGCAGAGCCCCGGGGCTGTCTGAGCTGCCGCAGGGATGCGTCGCCGTACTGGATCCCAGAACCCATCCGCTCCGGATCCAACTCTCCTGTATGAGCACACAGAGAACACAAAGCTTAACTCTGTGAAGCCTACTGTATTATATTCGATCAACACATTTCTAAGGTTTTTAAACTGTGAATATCAAATACGATACATCGGGCTATTGAGGAACATTTCCTTAATCTTTCAATCATCATTGTATTGCATTGCCCCCCACAATAAAAACTACTTTAAACTAGATTTAATCATAAAACGAAGCATTTAAACATCATCATTGATGAAGAGTGACAATTGATATTTATATGTAGTCTTTACTGATTTACAGTTACATATTTTGGCCATATATTCTTCTATATGAGCCATAAAAACCAAATGTATCAAATATGATACTCAACAAAAAACATAAGCAAGCATTTTTGTTCAATAAACTATTCTGTTTCCAAAATGTGATATTTCTTACTATTATTTCATATGTCAGGCTTTACAGTGTTAAACTATTTCCTTCACTCTGATGGCTACATTTGCTAAGTAGTAGTGAACTAATACCGCAATGTCTTGGCAGTGCAGTTTTCACTTACCCGACTCAATCTTATTGAGGATGGTACGAGCACATTTGAGAAAGGCTTCCTCTACGTTCTCCCCGGTTAAAGCACTCGTCTCCAAAAACATCAGCTCTGAGTGGAGGACAGAGTCAGGCTAACACATCAAAATCAACCATCTGATAATGCTGCAAATGCTTTGATGTTGTAACCATCCGTATGGAGACCTGTTATCAGGCTCTCTAGGTGTCAGTTACATGAGGGTGCTTTAGTGTGAAGAGCATCAGCAGCAAGAACCAACTTATGGTCTTTAGCCATGTCTACAGCACTCCTGTGAAGAGCTCGTAAATGAGCCGCTGATAAAAATCCTACTGTTCTAACAACAGAGAGGAAGAGAAGCGCATTCTCTGCAGCGGCACACATCTGTTTGGACACTTATGATTTATGAATACAAACAGATCTCTCTAGATATATGACAAACAGGTGCCAGAAGCAAGAGAAAATTGATGTTGTGTCACACTGTTAGGTAGAAACGGGCAAAGAAAAAAAAACATCATTTTGAACTATAGCTACAAATGTGTTATGCCTAAAGAGCAGCTCTAACCGTTCTCCTGGGCAAAACGAGATGCTTCTAGGAAGGTGACCTCACGGTCCGCATCCAGATCCTTCTTGTTCCCGCACAGGATGATGGCGATGTAGCATCTTACCACTCCCCACTAAACGACAAACAAAAAGACAAAGTCAAATTCATTTGGATATTGCTTTTACATAAATAAAAACAAATTCAAAATACACATTTACAAAGCATCTTTTTATTTTAATTTTTTTCATAATACACAGTTTCAAAGCAGCTTTACGGAAAATCATGATGTTAATGCATATAATATCTTAATATCTTCATGCCTTATAGTTGCATTTAGCAGATTAGAGCCCGGCAAAGTTCACTATATCAATAGGATTTCGCTACAGTAAAGAGTCAGATTTTTGTTTGTGTTGTTTTTGTGTGGTTTTTCACATCTTTTTAGATAACTGTTATCAATCTAAGACAGATTTGTTCAGTAGTTTGCAGGTTTCTCTTTGTGAGGTTTGGTTAGCATTAACTGAAACACAGCTTTAAGGCCAATTTATACTTCTGCGTCGGGTGCGCGTAGTAGGTACGGCGTAGCATACGCATTGACGTGTACCATACGTCGCACCCTTCGCCGTACCCTGACGCGCCCTCAAATGTAACTAAAATGTAACTACGCGTCGCGACGACGCGGACTGCAAGATCTGTGATTGGTCAGCTTGGTAGTATCACGTTTCCTCCTACGCATTTCCGGAATGATCTTCTGCACTCTGGACCGCCCGCCATTTTTAAATTCCGAAATTCAGTGAAGAGCCAACATGGAAATGGACCAAGTGACCCCAGCGATTAATTAACAATTTTTGCACCTCGATAAGCTCCAGCTCCAACATGATCCGCTCTCTTTCAGTCGCCATTGTTCGTAGAAGCCCGCGAGGATCGAGGAATGTAAACACAGTGGAACCCGCTCGAGTCAACTAGCGTTTTCGGCGGTGTAACTGCAGAGCAAAAACAGACATACGCAGAAGTATAAATGCTCACGACGGCGTAGCCTACGTGCGTAGCCTACGACGTAGACTACGGCGTACACTCGACGCAGAAGTATAAATTGGCCTTTACACACAACTGTCAGTCTGCATGGAGAGGATCTTGAGACTCCAGTAGCTTCAAACACCTTTCTGCTGCTCAGCAGTGGCTTTTTTATAGCAGGCATTACAATACAGTTCATTTATTTGACAGAAACTTTCCTTAATAAATCTTTACATGCTCTAAGTCACTCACAAATCTTGTGACAGTTCAATAATTAATAATCTCTATTTGATTTTCACAAAATATTGTTTGTTTTGATGCCTTTTGCAAGTCATTGCATTTTTTCATACTTTTCATATTCAGAAAGTTATTCCTTCCTCACCATATTTCATGAGAACTGTGACCTGCTTAATAATTTGGAACAACCTCTTCAAGTAGGGTTTCCATTTACCTAAGAAGACCTGACAAACTATTGAACAAACCTGTCTGAGATTTATAACAGTTATCTAAAAAGATGTCAAAAACCACACAAACAAAAATCTGACTCCTTATTGTACCAAACTCACATTAATACATCAAAAATTTAATTTATGTTTTTCACAGTCATATATTACACATACATATACAACACACACAACACACACCACACACAAATATACACCACACACACACCACACACACATATATATATATAGATATATATATATATATTATATATATATATATATATATAGTATAGGACAAATATATCAAACTTTTAATATAATCGAAAATATACATCAAAACAATCAAACACACTAAACAATCAATTAAAAGGACAAATATATCAAACTTTTAATATAATCGATAATATAGTTCACATTTTTGTCACTCACTAATCAATCAGTTGAGATTTACAATACAATATTAACTTATAAATAAATTCAATCACATAACATTTTATACAGAAAAACTAAAATAAATT
Source organism: Cyprinus carpio (assembly GCF_018340385.1). Taxonomy (NCBI): domain Eukaryota; kingdom Metazoa; phylum Chordata; class Actinopteri; order Cypriniformes; family Cyprinidae; genus Cyprinus; species Cyprinus carpio. Next base: position 9,306,469 of record NC_056586.1, read on the forward strand.
CAAGTTTTTAATTGGTTATACAGTCAAACTAAAATTTATTCAGACACCTTCAATATTTAATACATCACAGTTCAAAAAATAAAACTTAAAAAATAGAAAAAAAATTAATCTGGATAATGACAATTTTACTGGTAGTCCACTTTATGAAGAATTTTTGGGTATAATATGTCACAGTTTATATATATATAATATATAAAAGTATAAAAGTATAATAAACATAAATAAACCAACACTTACATAAACCAACAAATTAAAAAAAAAAAAAAAAAAAAAAAAAAAAAGTATAAAGTATAAAGTATAGAAATAAAAAGTCTGAATAAATTTTGGTTTGACTGTATAGTGATATTGATAATTATGGATCCTGTGAGTTTTTTGTAATAAGACACAACAGTAAATCACAATCGTACAATACGAATGACTGTAAAGTGGCAATATATAAATCTGAAAGGTGATTTTTTGGTCATTCAATGTTTCTGTAAAAAAAAAAAAAAAAAGGGCGATTGCTGAAATAAAAACAGGGAAGATAATAGGTGAGCGCCAGCCAATGAGATTGTTGTTTGGGCATTAGCTCCGCCTACTACAGGAAAACCCAGCAGTTCTTAAAAGCTTAAGAATTCCAAAGGAACTCCGTTATTTTGACAGGAAAACACAACAAAGAATATCGTTCAAATGTACCCCAAAAAAAAACCAAATATACAACAATCCGTACGTCTTTAGACTTGCATCCGAGAAAAAAAAAAGCAAAAAAAAACGGCGAGTCTCCAACTCACACACTGGCGAGTAAAATCTGATTTACTCACAAACTCTGAAGCACTCAGTCAGAGTTCGGCGAGTGAAAATACATCTGTGCTAAACTTATAATTAGCCTCCAACTCACACGCTGGCGAGTAAAATCTGATTTACTCACAATGTAAAGGGTTGACCTACACAGATAAACTGTACAGAGTGATACCAGGAAGTTAACCTTTTTTTATCTTACATGTTGACTTTGAGAGGATGGCCAAGTGTTACTAATTTTCTGAGTCAATGTATTTACCCTGATTTCCACCATTTATTATCAGTCCCAGAGAAACTGCCTTTGTGAGAGAATAACAGCGAACACTTAACATACGTCACTGTTAATACAGCTCCTCAGAAGCCAGTGTCTGTGACGACCTCCGAGTGCTGCAATACATGACTCATAATGCCGTCCTTCACGTTTCCTTACTATGTGTGCGCTCGTCACGCTTTCAGGGAATCTTGTTTTGTTTGAGTCACTGGTCTCTAGGGCAACCATCAGCCTGTTGCCACAATAACAGACGAAAAGGAGTGTGGGAAATGTGTTTGAGTGTAAAGCAGTGAAAACGGTCTGCAGCTGCAGCAATGACAGTTCAGTGCTGAAGGACGATCCTCATCAAACACACACAATCCATCACTCTGTTCATGTTTCTCTCTCACTGTGCTCGCACCTCGTCTAATGGACCGAGGGCTGCCGCTCGCCAGAAGATGAGATTTTATTACAGAGCTGTCAGTCTTTATTACTCCATTGTCTTTGTCTCTATTACCAAGACAGCTGCATGGCAACCTGCAGCTCATTCAATTCAACGCCACAGTCATTCTCTCTATGTGCCTTTGTTTTAGTTCATTTCCTGCAGCTAAAAGATTCATTTTTTCATTCCACTTCAAACTTTATCTTTGCGTTCGGGTGACCCCACTGCGGCCTTACCTTGTGATGTCATAAACGAGAAGAGCCCCTGCTGCCCCACGGTAGTAGCTGCGGGTCACCGACCTGTAAGACACAAGCGGAGGATGACCTCAACCAATCAGAGTCAGCACAGAGCAGCGAGGATGTCCTGACGAGCCAATCACAGGCAAGTACCTAAAGCGCTCCTGCCCAGCCGTGTCCCAGATCTGCAGTTTGACCGTTTTGCCGGCAACACTGACAACCCTGGAGCCAAACTCAACGCCGATGGTGTGGTTGGAGTCCTGTTTGACTGTAACAGACAATGGTTGGTTAGAAGCAGAGCTGACGAACTGTTTAAAGAGATCATTTCATTGATGTTTGATGTTGTTTTGTTTTATTTAAACTATTACAGTTTTTACTAAAATTATTAATTAGAATTTATTTTTCTATTTTAAGTTGTCATTTTAATTTTAGTTAATTGATTTAACATTTTGTAATGTGATTTTCTCATTTTGATTAGTTTTTGTTCTTTTTAAAGATTGTTTTGATTAAATTTATTTGGATTTCAGCTTTAGTTTCAGTTCAGTTTTACACTAGGGCTGGGCGATATATCGCATGCGATTGTCACGCGCATTTCATCAGTAAAGCCGGTTCCCTGATTACTGCTAAATCGCAATCACCTGCTTTCAAATAGAGGGGCATTTATTATACAGAGTTCACTGACAAGCTATGCAATATCGCATTCATTATTGCAGATGAATCGCCTTCAACAATGAACGCGATATTGCATAGCTTGTCAGTGATCTACGGCTCTGTCTATTAAATGCCCCTCTATTTGAAAGCAGTGATGGCGATTTAGCGGTAATCAGGGGAATCGGCTTTACTGACGAAATGCACGTGACAATCGCATGCGATATATCGCCCAGCCCTATTTTACACTGAAACAAAAGGTAACAAACAAATAAATAGGCTTTATATTCAAAAAAAAAAAAAAAAAAAAAAAACATTATCATCACTAAATTAACCTAAATACTATCTATATAATATATATATATATATATATATATATATATATATATATATATATATATATTATATATCTCTCTCTCTTAAGTTAACAATTCCAAAAACACCTTTTACAGTTTAGTTCTTTATTATTTCCAGTTAGTAATTTTAGTGCTTAGTTAGTTTTAGTAGTTAACTTAAACATTCATTTTCTCTTTACTCTTTTTTTTCCATGCAATTCATTTTAATTTTTTTTATTAAAATATAAAAAGTTTATTAAAGTTTTCATATAATTTATTTTTACATTTTTAAATAAAAAAAAAACAAATAACAAAACAAATTAACAAATATAGTTTACCCTCCTCATCCTTCAATTCTATTTGAAAAGCCTGTGTTACATTTTGAACAGCAAACAAAACAAAAAATCCTGAAATAAACTTTTATCTTAAAACAATATAGTTTACCCTCCTCATCCTTCAATTCTATTTGAAAAGCCTGTGTTACATTTTGATGGGTTCACAAAACAATCCATGCTGAAATGAGCTGTTCTCTTAAAATTGACCTGAGAAGATCTTTTTCTTTTTCTTTTTTTTATCATGTACAATTTTATTTGTTTTATACTTAAACTTAAGACCATCAAAAATAATCATAATATAACAAAATAAAAAAAAATAATTTCTGTCTTCTAAATTCAAAACAACTTAAAGGTAGGGTCATTTAAAATCCATTCAATGTTAAAGACATAATTAGCAATTACGCCTCTTTCCTACATTTTCTCTGTAAATTGAGATTGACATTGGATTACTCACAACATGATTTCCATTCATTGCTTAACATACCTTTATTCATGTTTCAAAAGCATGTAAAGCTACTCTGACTTCACAAAGAATTAACATTCAAGGCCCCCCTCGTTCTCTCTGCTGAACGCTCTGAGCATTAAAGGTCATGTTTTAATTCAAGTCTTTGTGAGAGTGAGACATTAATATGGGCTTACACTTGTTCTCTATGAACTGATGAAGGAGGCATGATTTCCCAGTCCCAGCGCTGCCAATCACTAGGAACTTAAACAGGAAATCTAAAACCAAGAGGGAGAGAAAAAAGAAAGTGAATCAATATCGCTGTTGCACTGCACAGAGAACATGTTTAAAGGCTGTTTGGGTGTTGCTCAGAGCACTTGGCCATCCAGATATCCTTCATTCCATCTCAACTACAGATCTGCGTTCTTATGACAATCAAATTGAAGAGTGTATTCTTTGAACAATTAAACCTTAAAATGCAATGTTCTTCCAAGAAGAGTTGCCAAGTAACTGACTAAACATGCATCAAACTGCAGATTGCTCATATTATCTATTGTGTGGTGGGCCTGATTCTGCCAAAGATGAATCAAGCAGAAAGATCAGAGGTCTCTGAAAAAGGCTGCATTTATTAACATAAGTTAAACAACCATTAAACTATTGGTTGACCACTTCTCCTCTGCGCTAACGCTCTATATCTAATCCCATCATCTCATCCAACATTATGTAATAGACTTTTATAGGCTATTCATCAATGCAATACCATGTCAATAAAATAGTCATCAAAATTGTAAAGAAATGCATGTGAAATGCATCCTTACTGAAAACACAATGACATGACAGCAGGATGTCATAGCAATGAGGGAGTGTGTTGTAGAAGTTCAGAGGGGTCAGAGCGGGTTTCGACCCGACCCACGCAGCAGGCTGCAGCTTGAGACAAGAGCATCCCAAAAGCTCTTTGTGTTGGAAGAGGCCAGAGTAAGAACCATTTGCATGTGTGGGTATGACATGCACTCAGCCATAACGGCTGGAACAGAGGAGGGTTTCAGGAGGGATTCAGCAGGGATGCACTGAATGTTCGACAAGTGAAAAGACCAAATCAATTTTACCAAAAAAATGACGTTTTTGATTACGTAATCAAACAGCAACCAGCATAGAGTGACAGGAGCGCACACTTTAAATGCAGAAAACATGTCGGCAGTGTGGAAACATTTTAAAGTGTCCAACAAAGATGCAAAAACGGCCGTTTGCAGACACCGCTCCTCCCAGTCCCAGCACACCCACTCCATCTGGGATCCAGAAGTCACAAACCACGTTCAACAACAAATAAAAACAAATAAGTAAAATCATTCAACAACAAATAAAATAATCTTTAGAGTAGTTTTATGAACAAATGTGGAAAATTAAAAACGTAGAAAAAAAATTAAAGCAGTGTCATCTTAAATTCCAGTGCAGTAAAACAGCTGTCGTCAGGGGCTACTGAAACCTAGGACAATTATTTTGTGGGTTCATCCACTTTTTTGCACTCTTTTTTTTAATGCACTTTTTGTAGTAGGTGTACAAAGTATGTTACATTCTTTCAGCATTCAGTTATTTTTTATATTGTGCTTTGTTGGTGTAATATCTGCTGGAATGTTTAAAAAAAATGCTAAATCTTAAATATTTAAAAATTTTAAATTTGGTGTAATATCTGCTGGAATGTTTAAAAAAAATGCTCAATCTTAAATATTTTTAAATTGTAGTTTTGTAATTGTTTTTAATTAGTAAACAAAATAGTAAAAAGCACACTTTGACTATTTAATTTATGCAATGATAGAAAAAAAAAAGGCGAAAAATTGTGTTCGGTATTCGGCTTCAGCCAAAAATGTTAATCTTGGTGCATCCCTTGGATTCAGTGTCACAGCGGGAGGAGGATGTATGGAAGTGTATATGGATCATAACAGAACAGCATGTACATTCTCACTGAAAGTGTGCCAGAGCGTTTTGGACGAACATCAACTGTTTCACAACCTTCTGAGCTGTCCGTTGTCTACAACTTGCACAAATTTGAACTCGCAATTTCTCAAGGTCGCAGTCTATATGCGGATGTCACTCCCGAAACTTCAAAACAAAACAGTCATGGACATCAATAGTGGCTAATTTTGAATTTTGAACAACCTACATAGACAATAACCCTGCGTGCACAAGTAACAATGCATTAAACACACAAATGTCAAGTAAAACAGACCCTTTTTTTAATTATTTGTAAAAAGTAAATTTAAAAATAGCTAATTATTTGAAATGTTTAAAGTTACATTTAATTTTAATAGGTTCAACATTCAGTTTAGAATTTAGGTTTTAGAACAGATCTATTATGAATACTCTGTCATAATGGAAGAAGGTAAAAACCTTTAATGGATAAATGACTTCTGCAATCACTCCAACATGACATTTAGGGATAATAAATCATATTAAATGAAGTGGTCCAGCCTCAGACAGTCAGCTAATGGGTGCTATTTCTGGTGTGAGTGTGTGTACTCTGACAACATGACCTTGAGCGTCTTCAGGCAAAAGCAGTTGGTGGCTAAATGTTCAGAGCCAGTCTGAACAGATTTAGCACCTTAAACATCAGTTTTTGTACACAGTTTAATGTTTCAGATTTAATTATTTGTATATGAAATGTGCAAGATGTATCATTTCTCTTTAATGAACTTGAAAGGGAAGTAGAAGGGTGTTGAGAAGCGATGCAAAATATTAAAGAGGACCGGCCAACACAAAACAACTATAACTGACAGCCAGACCAAAGTACTTCCATAGGATGGTAATGTCCATTCTCAGCTACAAGGTGAACTAAGTCAGTCAAAAGATCATGTGATAGATAAATAACTTTTCAAATTTCCTATAACAGTCTATATTGAAATAATGAAATATCATATCCATCATAGGACTGAAACAATTAATTTATAAAACTAAATAAAACTGGAATTGCGATATGGCTTACAGTGAGATTATCAAAGCAAAGGGTTTGATTTAAATAAATATATGCACTGCGTGTTTAAGAGTGAAGCATGGCACTGTGCTCTTACATGTTAGCAGCTCATTATCCGCTGCTTTAATATGAATTTGGCATAGCAACATGCGCTAACCAGCTTCCCATACTTGTAGAGGTGTTTTTTTTTTTTTAAATAAATACAAATTTAATGGTTTAACATTATTTTGAAATTGAAGACATTAAAATTAGTAATAAAATTAAATAATGCAAAAAATGAGCAATGCATAATAAAACTAACAATATTAATATTGTAATTTTACAGTTGCAATATAAAACAATACAATAATTTTGTTGTTTATTTTTTATTATTCTTATTCTATGGTGATATTACAATAATATATTACAATAATATTAGTTGTATTTTGTTTTGATTTAGTCATTTTAATTTTTATTTAGTAAATAACAACAATTAAACATGCAAAGTATTGAGTATCATACTACTTTTTGGAAGACTGTAAAATCGATTCATCGCAAAAGAACGCTTCCAAAAACAAAAATACATATGAATATATACATAAAAAACAAAAAATACATAAAAAAAATTTATATTAAATAAACATAATCTTGTTTTAATAAATCGCGATTAATTGATTTTACAGTTCTACTTTTTGGCATGTTTATTGTTGTGTAACATATCGTGGCAGATGCCATCTAAAAAAAAAAAATAATATGCAGTATTTAGGAAAAAAAACAGCAATATTCAATGAAGTATTAGAGATGATTTCAGTGTCTTTGGGGATTGATCTGTTACAGTGGGACAGATGAATCATACTGTATGTCACTCATGACAAATGCGACGGTGAAGTCAAGTTAAGAAGACGATCAGCATTCTCGTAGGGATCACAGCGTGTTGTGTCCTGAACGAGCGATGGTTTGTCATTAAGTGTGCCCCTGGAGATTGGACTAGGATATCAATACGCCATAAAAGAGCAACTACAGTGCCAGGGCAAGATGGTCATTCTGTCTCTGTTGGCACGGAAAGGTGATTTGTAGGCCAAGTGCAATGAGACTGACTCAGTTTCACAGGGGGATTGAAGGGGTTGGAGGAGAGAAAGGAGAGATGTGAGTGAGGGGGAGATTTCTGCAACATGAAACTACTATCCACATTAACGACATGAATATTTTAACATCTACAGCACAAATACATCAGTCGATTATCAGACAAAAGACATGTCTGATGCCTTCAACCAGTGATTTAAAGGGGCCACACATGCTTTACGGCTACATTCACAATGTTAGTGTATCTTTTATTCCATACGGCACAGTATAGACTTTATGCACTGCTATTTACATGTTGAGAAAGAGAAGTTAAAAGTCAGGGTTCATAATATTTGGGATCCATACATCATGCTAGAAATGGAAAAACAAGTGGAACAAGCTGGGATAAAGTATTCCTTGCAGTATGCTCCATTTTATTCTGTATATTTTGGCAAATGTTGTACTATTTTATACTGGTATCCTTCCATTTATACAGCATTTGCATATACACAATAAATAATAAGAAACAGCAGAAAACAATAAAAAAACAAAAACCATCCAAAACACGAAACTCAACACAAAACAAATTCAACAACAAACTTCACTCACAAACAATTGTAATATTTCTATAATGGGATATTTCTGGCCGAGACTATTTAATGAACACAAATTAATGGGGGCACTTGATTTTATCCATCGGTAACTGACTGGATGAAGAAAAGTGCTGTTCTGTGACAGGCTTGGTGACGTCAACCTAAAAGCAATGTTTCAGAGACTGAAAGATTATGAAGACAAACATTTGCCTTCTTTGGAAGAACACCCATCAATGAATTATTAAATTTATTAAAATCACTAATAAAAAACACTAGAGACCATTAACTTACAATCTAATTCTATTGGCAAAAAATACAGAGACATTTCTCAAGATATCTTATTTTATGTGCCACATAAGAATGATATAAAAATAATAATAATAATAGTAAAAACATTAAAGCTTTAGGGGTGCAATGAAAATTTATATAATAATCAGTTTTTCCTGTTTTTATAGAGATAGAATAAAACAATCACAAACAAAACCAAAATAAATAAATAAAAAAATAAAAAAATATATACAACAAACAAACACAAACAAAACAAACAAACAAACAAACAAATAAAACATACAGAATTTTATATATATACACCACACACACACACACACACACACACACACACAGAGCTTTTAAGATATAGCCTTAAACTAAGTTAACTTAATTTGATTAAGTTAAATTTCATAAAACCTAATTTATTTTTTTTTTTTTTACTTTTTAATGACCCTTTTTCCTTGCACACACCATAAACACATTTTACATTTTGAATAGACCTATTTTTAGGTGCAAATTTGAGTGAAAAGCTCACAAGGTCAAGTCCTGTGTAAGTAAATTATGACAAAATGTTCATTTTTAGGTGAGCTACCCCTTAAACAGTAAGTATATTAAGAATGTAAATGGTCAAATTAGATTTTCTGTTGACTTCAAAGAGTTATTTGATTATGTATTGCAATGCAAAATATGCATAAAATCTTTAATATCAGTGATAAAATAATTAGTAGCAGTGGTATTACACTAACATCTGAGTAGGAAAATACAGTACCTCTTCTCGTGAACATTTCCTTTTCAACTGATCAGCGCTCACCACAGCAAGGACAAGTGGTGCTTGTTTGAAGTGATTTTCTCTCAGTGTGTAAAAATGAAACAGAGCTAGACACAGTTCATGCAGAGCAATGATGCGTGATGTTGATGACGGAGGTCACATGTATAATGTCAAAGTCAAACAAACTATCCTTAAACCACAGGCATCACGCTTCTATTAAAGCGTCTGTAAGTGATTCACCAGTCATCCTTCACCAGTCATCCTTCCAACCACACACTCTTTAAAACCCCATTCATCCGACCTCCTAACAAAACAATTTATTCATCAACAAACTGAATCCTCGTCATTTGTAGCAAAGTACTTACAAAATTATAGAAAAACACATATTAATATATATGACATGTTTCAGTCAATTCAGTATTTTTTATGAATCCATTTAATGAAAGATTCAACGATATACAAAAAAAGCTCACTTTTTGTAATTTCACCTAATGCTGCAGATAAAGTCGATACACTATGGAAGTCTTTTTATAATATATCTTTTCCAAAAATTTGATACTTAAAAAACAACACATATATATATATATATAATATATCTTTTCTCAGAATTGTGAGATTTCAAACTCAACAGCTTTCTAAGAATTGCAAGTTTGTATCTCTTCTGACTTTATAACTTGCAGTTGTTATGAATTCAGAATTGTGAGATACGGTATATACTCGTAATTCTGAGGGGGGGGGGGGAGTCAGAATTAAGAGTCTATATCTTACAATTCTGATGAAAAAAAAGAAGTCACAATTCACTTTAAATGAGAAACAGGCAGAGACCGTTTTTGATTGGCTAAAACAGAGCAGACCACGCCCCTCACCTTTACAGCTGTTTACTGAGGCTAGAACTGTCAAACACACGTGTGATTCTCTGGACACCTACCTGTCAGGTAGTAAGGACACTATTTGTGTATGCTTATTAAAAATAAAATATAAAAACCATACAGCAGTTCTAAGTAGGCTAAGTTAGACAGGAAATGAGTTTTACAGCGTGTGCATATTGGTTTATGGAATTATTATTAATTATCAAACCAGTTTATCAGCTCTTGTCTAGTAAACACATACATATTTACGTACACTTTATTATTTTACATTGTATATTATTTTAGACATCATCATCACCTGTGCATCAACCTCAAGCGTGCAGCTGCTGACCTGACAGGCCAAACACATGTTTACACACAGCCTGACCAGGACAGAATTTTAGTAGTGACTCTAAGGGTATATAATTGTAATATTATGTACTAATGGCTATTTGCTTGAAAAAGAAAGGTTTGGAGTCAGAGATCGTCAGCCTGATGATGATGCTGATACTGCACGCGCCAGCTCTCGCAGGCTGTAAACACTAACAACACAATGAGCTGTCATTACCGTACGTCTCTGACATGTCGGTCCCACCGATGAAAACAATCAACCGTTTATTCCCTTCTTCAGATAAACGCTCTGCTCTGATTTCTTCTCTGTATGCAGTGCTGGTAGCCAACAGGCTAACTGCTGCTAAATCCTCTCACCGACCGTTTCCTGTTTTACAACATAAACCTGCGCGTGCACAACGTGCCGCGACACCGAGCTGATGTCATGACGCAAATCTCACGAAACCGGTCACGATTCACGGGATCAAAATAAAGAAATAAGAAATTGTTTAATAAATGAGAAATTAAAAATCATTTTCAGGTAAGCAATCACGATTATTTTATAATGAAAACCAATTGTAACTAATAAAAATCGAATAAAAAAAAAATAATAAAAAAAAAAAAAAAAAAAAAACCAATAACCCATAAATTCTGGGGATAAATAGACTTAATTTTATATTTTTATATTTTTATATTTCACACACACACACACACACACACACACACACACACACACACACACACATATGTAATATTTAGCTATACTTCATCTCAAGCTGTTAAACATTTTTCTAAATCCCTGCATATTTTCATATATTCAGAATAACTCAGAATTTTAATAAAACTGGCTAAAATGTGATTATAACAAAACATGTAAAATTTTCACTTTATTAAATTATTTATTATTTTAGTTTATGCATTTACGTTTATATATATATATATATTTGATATAAAATAGTTTATCAAAATAATTTATAAATTTTAAAGATACATCAGCATACATAAAATATCTTATATTATTTACACAACTTCTTTAGACAGATTGGTGTTTTACAGTATGAACACAAGGTGGCAGTCAGACTCCATGCAGTTAAAACAGTGTCTTTTCAGAGTTCTGCAGTGACTTGCTGGACTTCATCTAAAGCTATGTTAAACATTTTTCTAAACCCTGCGTATTTGTATACATGCAGAAAAACTCAGCAGACTTTTTAATGTAACTGCAAAGAAGCTCAAATGTGATTATAAATGGTGAAAAGAATTGTGATCAAAGTTTAAAACATTCACTTTATTAAATTATTATTATTATTAATATTATTAGTTTAATTTATGCATATACGTTAATTTTACGAGACATTAATCAGCCAAGAATATGCTTGCAAGTGTTTATTGCAAGTTTTTCACTTTGCTGCATGATCCCACTCTTTTTGAAGTGTGAGATATTGTCATCTTCATTCTCTTCTGTCCCCACATTCCTTCATGCACACTCTGAGGGGCCCAGTGCACACATCTTCAAAGCCCTTGTCATGGCTCACAGGTGATAAAATACAGAACCCTCTGCCGCTATCTACATGATTTCCTCCCTGCCTTTGTTCTCCCAAGACAGATTCCCCAGCACGTTTTTTGAAAGTTCTTTTTCTGCAAGAGATTAAAGGGAGGAGGGAGAACCTACTGTACGGAGCACTTATGTTTTCATGATATTGTCTACACTTTGAATGAAAGACGCAGAAAAAGAGGGTGCTTCCTCATACCCCATGCTTCATGGTCTGAAGGCTCTGCCATATTCGCACTAGGCTGTAACACCATAACACGTTCATTGTTTAGACTATGAGTTCTCCCATGTTTATGACATGGGACAAACCTGTTAGTAGTACAAGATTAGGACCAGGTCAGTCAGCCTGTTCTGGCCTTTGTGTGTGTTCATAAAGAGACACGTCAGGACTTGTGCTGGAGGGTGAAAACTACAGACCTAAATTAGGCGTAGTTGCAGGCAGCAATAAATAGAGCCCAAATTCCTAGGTTGATAAAAGTCAAGTTCAGTTTTTCTGAATTGAAATCTCTCTCTCTCTCAGATTTTTATTTCCCCCCAAATTGTTTTTTTTTCTTTTTCTTTTTCTTTTTTTTCCCTTTATAAATAGTGACAATGAGACAGTTTTACCCTGATATCTGCACTGGCACATGCGTGAAGAATAGGCCTTTTTATTTATTGGTATAAAGTTACCTGAAAACAAAGTAGTGGACATTTTGTGCCACTATATGGCTAGTACTGAAATATTTCTAATCATTTAATGATATATCAGTTGCTTGTGTATTATGTTTCATTTTTTGGGGCACTTTTAATGTGAAATATCCAGAAAGTGGTGCTAAATTTTCTCAGAAACAGAAAAATATAAAATTTTATTGGGTTGGTTGTTGTAAGTATCGTGGGGTTCAGAAAAGAAATGTCCAGTGAGTGGTGCAAAATGGTAATGCTCTGTTGCATATGAAAATGGACCACCTACTACTGCCTGAGCCCTATCTAAACAGATAGTGTTAACTAAGCTAATGTGCTAAAAAAAAAATTAAGAAAAATTGCTAAAGCAACTATGTCATTTCAACTTTACATTTCAGAAATGCAGTGCTGCACCAGTTGTGCTACCGAGCAAGTTTACTATGTCAGAAAAGTCCAAAAAGTGCAAAACATAAAATGCATGAGCTCTATACACACTTCATGAACCATGACAGAAGATTTGGAAAGACAAACCGTTATTTAATTACAAATGATCATGAACACACATCACTAAACAGTAGTTCTGTGGGTGTGGCCAGATCAGTTCAAAATCTATTAAAGGCTCTGCCAGTAGGGGGCAGAGTTCAGACCTGTATAAAATAAAGCTTTCTCCTTTTAATGAAGGAAAAGTCCCCTGTATTCAGTGTGTCCCAGGAAAAATAACATGACTGTAGTTCTAGTGAACTCTTCAATGATAAAAACATGAGTCAGTGCTGCAGTGCACACTTGAGGGTCAGAAAACACAAAACTTTCCCACATGATAATGAGTCACCTTCTAGAGTCAAGTTACAATGATTCTTTGTAAATCAAATCCACACTACAACAACACAAAAGGTAATGGATATATATAAATAACCCTCAAATAAAAATTAACTGAACAAACAGACTTATATAAATAGTGATCTGTTTTGAGAACACTTCTTCATCTGCCATTGGACAGCCAAACATATAACCACCTCAAACTCCTGTATTGATAGTTACACTGAGTTTACCAATCCAAGTATAAATGGCATAATTATAGCCGTCTCTGCTTATTAAGCTATAGCATAGTAGAGAAACGTGGTCACTTTTTTTATTCCTGAGTGCTTTTGCTGTACTAGCTCCGTCTATATGGCCCTGCATTGTCAGACCAGCACTGATACAGTAAGTTATCCTCAGGCTAGCACCTCAATAAGACTAAACTAAGCAGGTTTTGAGAGGGAGAAGTGAACTGAAATCCAAAGTATTCTCTTCAATATCCTCCTTTTCATTCAGTACAGAAGAAAGAGACGGGTTAAAATAGACATGGTGTACAGATGCATATAAATCCAGCTTAGGGCATTGTGTGTGTTTTTAACCCTTCTGTGGTTATTTTTCAGAGACTGGTCAGTCCTTAGAGACAAGCATGCATTTGAAGGGACAATTTCAATACAGTGGTGAGACTGACGCAAGCACTTCATTCAATTGTTTTCTCTTGCAAAAATAGCACAAATACATTTGACCTATTGTATTTCAAGGACAAGGACAAGAACATAGATAATGCAGTATTTGAAATCTATTCAAGGCATTTGTCTTATCAAGGCCTTTCAGGCCGTAGGGCTTAAATAACACAAAAACATGATATAACATTAGGATAGTTGTGTTAAAGATGAAGTGGCATAAAAATGAACGTATGGCTCTAGCAGTAGTATTAGTTATTTGGACCAACAGAAAGCTGCACATTACTGTAGTCACAATGCTGACAGTGTTGGTAAACAAAACTAGGGCTAGAAATAAGGTAGAAAGCACAATCATAAATATACTTTTCCTTAAGAGAATGTTACTTTTGAATTTAATGCAATTCAATAATTAAATTGAATTATCCATCACTGTTTTTAAGATTTTGTGTAAATCAGCACCAACAACAGGAAACAGTGGACACACATCGCCATCCACGGGTTTGACACACTTACCTATTGTCAGTGTGTTGCATTAAATATAATGCTGCATCATTTGCATATCCACTCTGATTTTTCACGTTATGCATCTTTTTATGCAAAATTTGGGATGTTATTAACCGGTCCTGCTGTAATAATTGACATTAATCATATCAGCCAAGCTTTTGCAAGTTTTTAATATCTATAGAGTCTATGGAGTGCATTTGAATAATTATTAAAATATTATTCAATAAAACCAAAATAAAAAAAAAACAGATAAAATCTAAAACTAAAAATAAAAAACCAACACTATGAAAAATCTTATTCAAAAAAACCTGTTAAAACCTGCATATTTTATTAATTTATATAATGTTTATATACCAACCTACTGTAGTACTAAAATCCAATTTGTACTCTTAATTATAAGCCGAAGATTAATAAATGCTGAAGTGATGAAAGTTCATCACAAGCAGCTTTGGTGGCATGGTGACACTAAATTAATGCAATAAATATTAATTTAACTTAATTAACATTACATAAGCTGTAACAAAAATCTTAAAATACATAAAAATCTTAATCTGTAAAAATTTGTAAAAATCTTAATATACATAACTGATAAGAAGAAGAACAAATAAACAGTGATTTCAACAGCATCAAATGTGAAGTGCATGCCACACAGGAAATTCTGGGAATTTGCGGGTTTTCACTGTAAATTATATGATGACTTCTTTTTCACTTCCAAAACTTAACATTTAACAGTATTTTACAGTATTTTTACATTAAGATAATGGTAATTGTTTTACAGTGAAGGTACAAGCAGTATATAAGCAGTATTTATTTTATTTTTTTCATATGAAGATATTAAAATTGGTCAAAAAGAGAACAGCAACAAATACAATTTAATCTCAGTATAAAAAGGGCATGTTCTCAAGTAAAATGAACTAAAATGAAACTGAGTAACAGTAACCATTAGCAGAGCTTAGCAAAAAAAAATAAAAAATTGCCTAGGCGTGAAAGAACAATTCTAATAAAATATGAAAATAAATATCATATAAATATGCATATTTATATGAATTTGAAAAAGGTAGGTTAAATTAAACAGTTAATTTTTATGTTTTAGTTGTTGCAATTATTTCGTTTTGACTTAAGCCATATATGTAGAAATTTATGGCCTTATTTAAATACATTTTTAGGAGGCTCTGCTTCCTTTGTGTCCTCTGACAGGCCGCCGCTGGAAGTCAGTAAAACCTGAATAATGTGCCTGTTTAGGTTTAAGAATGGAGTGTTATCTGTTAACTACTCACAGATTCACTTTGACAAGAAGCTAATTTGTTTCGAATGGAAAATTACATTGCTCCAGATGTCCAAACGCCCAGTGGCCAAGCTTCAGGGGTCCCAGCTTCAACAAACTGAAACAGGCTGATCAAACGTCATGGCTGTGTGTATGGTTTATGTGTGGAGAAGTCAACAAGGGTGAACTGGGCCCCGGAGGAGCTGGGATGATCGGTCAGGTCCGGGGAACGAGTCGAGTCATGTCCACTGGAAAGAGCACTTCGACCTCCTGCCAGTTTCTGATCTTTATCTGACCTTCTGCGAGCAGCACTGAGCTAATGGCTGGAAGCAGTGCAACCCCCAAGAGCCCCAAACACATACACACACACACACACACACACACACACACACACACACTCCTCTCTGCTATCTGTCTGCTGCGAGCATGCTACACTGCCTTGGGAAGCAAGAGTGGGAGAGCGGATATAAAGATACATCCTGGGAGATGTTTTGGCTATTGCTTGTTGCTGCTTTTCAAATGCTTTGCAAACACTCCGCCAAGTCACCAAGTTATTTCACATGGATTTCCTGATTTAGTAAAAGTAAAAGGAGCCAAGGTGATGAGAAGAAGTGTACATACAATAATTAGGTGATATAGAGGAGGGCAAGGCTTTTATTTCATCTGAACAATTCTCTAACAATTCATGAAGCAGCAATAAATATAGAAGTTAACAAACCAAAATCAATATTTTGGCCAAAAGCTGAAATTGACCAATTGTATAAAGTGTGACAAATACTTTTGACAGTTTGCCCAGAAAACATTAAAATCATTCATTACATTACATTACACCAACATTATATTACCAAAATATTATTAATAAATAAATAAATAAATAAATAATAAATAAAACATGTTCTACATACAGTACATACATACAGTATATATATATATATATATATATAGTATATATATATTTTTTTTAACTATATATATATATATATATATATATATATATATATTTTTTTTTTTTTTTTTTTTATTTTTTTTTTTTTTTTTGAATCAGATGGGGTAATAAGTATTGGCCAATAATTTATTTTTTACAATTCTAAAATAATTTTAATGATTATTCGTTTACAGTAAGTATTATATACTGTATTCAATAATCTGCTCAAAAGTTTAGGGTTGGAAAGACTGTCTGAATGTTTTTGAAAAAAAAAAAGAAGTCTCTTTTGCTCTTTATACAAATACAGTTAAAACAGCAATATTGTAAAATATTACCATTTAAAATAACTGTTCTATGTTAATATATTTTAAAATGTAATTTATTCCTGTGGTCAAAGATTAATTTTCAGCATCATGTAACATGCAACTTAATGGTAACAGTGCAACATTAATTTGCACATTACATGTTTTTATTGAACTTTGCAGCACTGCATTCACTTTTCTAGTTTGTCTCAACTCTCATTACAATGAAACCAGTGATTTGAAAATTGAAATGATTTGCTGTCAAAAAAAACAAAAATAAAAACAATGATGTGTGTGATATTCCAAACCAAATGAAAACTTTGTTTGGGGAAACATGAGGGGGAGTAGATGACAGAATATTTATTTTAAAACACCCTGGACTAAAGTAAGGAAATGAACGAAATGAGTTTTCTTCCATTGTGTTTTGTGCCAAAAAAGGCTCTGAAAACAAACGATGCTTGAGAACACAAAAGAAGAGTTAGAGAGTGACTAAAGAAAGGGACACAAGACTGATGACAGTGCATTTCTCTTATCAGTCCAGTCCTCTCCACAAGTCAACAATACCCAGAGGAACATAAGCACACCATAAAACAACTGCAAATTATAATGCAGCCGAGCGATTTATGCCCAAGCATATTCATTTCCAAAACAAATTTTCCAAAACACACAAGAATGGTTTCAAGATTGTGGAAATTGTCATAGCCTCTGGAAACAACACAAATCAGCCATGAAAACCTGTCAAGTGTTCTGCAATATGAAGTTTTGGCTGTACAAAAAGTCGACTAGATGCAACATGTTGAGGAATCAGTGAGTGATGTCATTGGAAAATGTTCGGAATTCATGAGAGAAAGAGATTGTGTTGCAAGTTATCCAAATTAAAGTATCTATCAAAACAGAGCGCTGACAGCAAACAGGTTTAACATTCATGTCTGTGTGCAGTCTGAGTTCACTTTAAAGTGCATTTCTTTAATTTCTAACATTTATTATCTGGCACATGTGGACAGTGATGTGGAATCTAATATTAGAAATCTCTCAACACATTGCTCAACCACTCTGACAGCTACGTGCACAACATGCTGCACAGCTGCTCCACAAACTGTGTGTACCCTAAAGGTTAACTGGGGAAGTGGAAGGGGTGTTTTTGACAGAAAATACAGGAAAAGTTCAAAATCCTCTCTAGACCACCATCGTTTGTTGATGCTAATCCTTGCTGGAAGGACGGTTCGATGTAATGTAGTTTATGTTTGTTAGTATGCACCTGGGCCATTAATGCTTGGATTTAAACTCAGTAGCATAGACACCACTCACAGATCTCCACTGCAGCTTGTCCCAGCATGAATCAGGACAAATGGAAACAGTATAGCCTTCAGTGATGTCAGGATGATGTCAGTGACTGTGAAGAATGATGCTGTCCATTAATCCACACAGACATTACACACCTGTACTTCCACACACATACAGACCACACCACACCACACCACACACACACACAAATGCACACACATTTGTACTTCTAAAATGGTGGGACTTTTCTTTGACTTCTGTTCTTTTCATACTGAGGTAATGATATTTTCTCTCTTTAACGTAACGTAACGTAACGTAACGTAACGTAACGTAACGTAACGTAACATAACATAACAAAACATAACAAAACATAACATATAACGTAACATAACATAAAAAACATAACATAACAATGTAACATAACGTAACATAACATAACATATAACATAACATAACATAACATAACATAACAAACATATAACATAAACATAAACATAACAACATACCATAACAAACATAACAAAACAAACAAACATAACATAACATAACATAACATAACATAACATAACATAACATAACATAACATAACAACATAACAACATAACACATAACATAACATAACATAACATAACATAACATAACATAACATAATAAAATAAGTGATAAAAAGGGTCAAAATATCCAGAAAAAATATTTGTACCATATTTATGATATTTCTAAACATAAATGAAAATATACAATAATATATAACAAAATAATAAAAAAATCCAGAAAATTATATTTTCCATAGTCGAAAGAATGTCACACTTAAAATATAATAAAACAAAGTAAAAATTACTAAAAGATTGAAGAAAATCATAAAAAACATGCATGTAACAATTTACATATCTCAACCATGTTACATTTTTAAAAATATTGTTTATACACAACACTAGTCTCACACTGAAAAAATAAAAATAAAATAATTAATAAAACAAAATAAAAAATTAAATAAAATAAAATGATAAATAATAAAAAGGTTCAAAACATCCAAGGGGGAAAAATATATATTTCTCAACATTCTCATACTTCAAAATAATAATAACTATACAATTTTAAACAATAATAATTTTTAAATATTTTTTCTAAATTTTGTATTTTTTTTTTTTAATAAATAAAAAAAAGTTTCCTTTTGTGATATCCATATTTATAAAATATATTATATGATACTATTACTGTATGAGACAACTACATCATACATCATACATCATACACCTGTATCAGCCATTATGATGCAGCAACAATCTACTATTGACCTCTTTCTGAACGTCCCTTCAGTTTCTGGCTGATGAAAGAAAGGTTTGTGACACAAAAAGGTTTCACAGGTCCTGAGGCCTGAGTCTACACTATACTGATGACATAATACCAGGTGCAGCACACCTGCAGTACAGTTGCTCTATTCTTAATCTGAGTGGTGATTGTAGTCCCCCTTCCCCTTCCAAACCCCTCTGATTGTGCATTTATTCTCTCCAACCCCTCATTCATTCAAAGGCACGTGAACATTGTGTACCTGGTGGTCCCCCCCACCCATCTCACTTTCCGAATCTTCCTTTTTATCCTCTTTTCTCCTTTGGGCAATAACTAGTGTGTTTATGCCTCAGTGGTGTTGCTGTTGTTAGACATATTAGCAACTACGGATGTCTCATTGTGCTAGCCCTATTATTTTGCCTAAATAAGACTGTGTGCATTTGTGTGAGAGTTCTTCATGTACCAACATTTTTTAACTGACCCCCTCTGCTCTTTGTTATCTGTAATACATCACCTTTCTTATAAAACCTATTGAGCATAAGGGCATCAAAAAAAGTTACTTCCTATACTTTGTTAGCCATTTCAAATCGCATACGTGTCTGTCGCTGGACAGCCAATCCCAAAATAAATTGTGACAATAAAAGCTGTTAAAAATCCAAGATGGCAGATAAACATTACAAAGAGCATTATAATGCAATAGGACATGTCATCGTGAAAGTTATTATGAATTTCGAGCACATGAATGATGAATGAAGTCATACAGTAGGTCTATTTACAAGTAGGAAATTCACTGTTACTCAGGTTAGACAGGGAAGTGCTAATGTTAAACACTGGGAAAACATTTCGCTACAATATGTATATAGATAGTCATATAACATATAAGTAATCCATATATAGAGATTAGTGAGCAGAAAGTCTGTAGTGATTTATAATCAATGGTTTTGTTGTTGAGGTTAATCACTCAGCAACACATTTAATTTTGTGCTATGTAAATAAGTCATAGAAATGAATACATTTCATCATTTTAAATTATGATGTAGTTATTTAGGTTGTTCACAAAATAATTATTATGTATGTTTATTGTTATCGGAGTACTGCGTAGGCTAGTTAGCTTATTATCTGCTTAATATCTGCTTGTCAGGTTAACTGAAAATTATTTACTTTTGTATTTTGTTTTGTGTTTACTGAGACACATTAACATAACTATTTAAAAATGCTCATTTGGCTGTGTCCCAAAAAAATGTCCCTTTGCGTCACAAGGGCTCCCAAACAAATATTAGCAATCCTTGAATCCTGACATTTCCTTGATTCTGATAAATTAGCCATGTAACACTGTAATCTTAAAATCAGTTAAAAGCTGATTTTTCCCTCTATGAATTGCTTTTGAGGCTCTTTGCTTTTGAGTTGACAAATTAGCCTGAAAGTCTTCATTTAAAAAAGCTAAATGCTACACAGGCCTTGAAAACCAAGGATCAGATTTGTTTTCCCTCCCTGAGGGCTTCAGTGATGATGGGGACACAATGGAAAGCAAAGGCCTATCATTAGGAACACGAGCTGGATTAGCTGCCGCCTGACCCTCCTTGGCTAAGCTAGGTGTGGATGTCCACACCCTTTAAACTGCAAACCTGACCCACTGCAACATCTCTATTAGTGCCAGTTCAAATAAAAGAAACTGCCTCAGTCGCCCATCAGGCTGCACTGTAATTACACAACTTCAATGAACAGTGAGTCAGCACAAGCTAATGGTAGGAGGAGAGTAAGAAAATAAATGAACAGAATTTGGAAGGTGCACACATGCTAACTCAGATTCTTCTTCATTACGTCAATAGTTACTTCCTGACTGTTTCACACACTTGGATATAGTATCTCCCATTGTCTGTAACACATTCACACCAGACACAATAGCTGGAAAAAAGTAGACTAATAACCCCATGCAGAGCATGATGGACCCTCATGGTGACCCTAGAGGCACATGCACAGAATGATGCAAAGAAATGTGTAATGCATTACTCCCCTGCTGACATCTAGATCTCCACCTGGAGTGTCAACAGATGGCTTTATGTTCTTCTCCATTAAATATTCAACAGTAAATAGTGATGCTTGTTAATGCAATCACTATTTATATTAAGAGATTACATAATCTGTGCGGAGACCTCAAATCGCATGCTATTCAGATGAGCTATTCGTTTTCTAAGCTTTTGGACTTACATTTGTGGTCTTGCAAACAATAAACTGAAAAATCCATTTATTTTCATGTAGGCTATTCCTGCTGTGTTCCTGTAGTCCAAACAAGAGCATGGCAACAACACCAAGGTCAAGGTTTGATTCCCAAGGAATGCAAAAGCTGATAAAATGTAATACAAATGGTTTCGATAAAAAGGTTTGCAAATGTGGGGCCAAAAATAAGTACCAAAATATAAAAGATTTTGTTCACACCCAAGTTCGAAGCTACTAACAACATGAAAATATAAAAGATACGGGTTTTCACAACAAACTATTCACGCTGAATCCCAAAAATATACTACAACTTCTATTTAAGGGTGCAAAGGTGCTAGTTGATGCTAGTTTGGCTAATTCTAGGGAGACAAATCATCCCTCCACAAGTATGTTTACTCATTAGTTCAGTCTGCAAGATCTGAACTGAAAATGTTGTACTCAGTACAACATGTTCTGTGTTGTGTATCATGTGTATCCTCCCCACTTAAAAGGAGTTCCCCATTAATTTTGACATCATGTGACATGTTGCCTCCTCAGCATGTCTGAACCACAGCAGATTGAGTCTTAGCAGTGGAATGTCTAAATGCATACAGTACATCTCAGATGGTGCTTATCCCTCAGGCCACAGAAGCTCTTTTAATGGTAATAAATCTGATTTGTAACTTTGATATTTTGCAAAGTACAGCACCTAGGATTCTTTTTCTTTTTTCTTTTTTGGAGTGTATGAAACATGGCAAAGATGGACCACCAAAGATGCCTTAAACTTCCTAGATGAGGTAATCCTGGTTTTCAAAAAATTGACATTGGATTGAAGCAGTTATCTGGCTAGCTGCATTTTACGGGTGTTTATGTGGAATGCGCTCAGATGCAAGGTTGAGCAGACTGTTGGTCTGAGGAAGTTGTGTGATTTTTTTCTACCTGAGCTCATTCAGTTTCCTCCATTCATAGAAACACACCACACGAAGATGTGCACGAGAAACAAGCCCAGCAATCATCTTCAATTGATCACATGTACACAATGTACCATTTTCCATGATGTACCTTCTTCACCTGGTACGCAACAAAATCAATATCAGCATTGGAAAATTTGCTCCTATGCCAAACTGCTTTTTCCCCATCAAAGTGGGAGGTCATGGAAGTTTGTTTTCACAGGGAGCAATACATTTTCCTTGAAAACAAGGCAATAAAGCGTGTTCCTGTGTCATCACGTGCCATGCGTTGGCTCTCTTTTGTTGTTGCTCTGTGTTTTGCGATATTCTGTTTGTCTTCGTTCTTAAGTGATTTGGAAGTGAAGCTAATCCTTTCAGAGCCACATAAGACAATCTTTCATCTCCCCTAACTTTAATTTCACCATGTGTGCTCAATTTGAAAAAAGTATGTTTAATTATTCTATAATTACTCAATGCTACAATGGTGCATTTGGTACATAATGGCAATACAAGAAACTGGTGACGAAATTGCTATTTTGTTTTGATGCTTTAATCATCAAAAATTACAAAGCTCTGTCAATGGTCGATGTTACGTTTCTTCTTTGAAACCTGCTTTGAAATTCTCAAGGGCTGTTAATAATTAATTTGAGGGATTTGTTTGATGTAAACAGATCAACTCAAACTACGGAGAGCAAGGGAGGCCTGGAACATCTGCTGTGCCTTCTTTTTCAGTTCATAAACTTCTTGCCCAAGGCAGAAGAGGAGTACTACAACATGTGCTGAAATTTTTAACAACTCAAGAACAAAGAGCTTACTCACCTGTTCATCTGGCTCCTCCAACCCACAAACAAAACAACATGAGTGGCTGCCAACCAGCACAGATACATTGTGTCCTGACATTTTTTCTTCCCATGCTATAAGCATATGGAAAAACCTTTGCCCAGCATTCTTTGACACCAGTAAAACAATGAAGCATGGAAAATCTGGACTGACATTACAGCATTAGAAGAGTCCCTAGGTCATGGATGACCTGTAATCTTTTGGCTTGTCCCAAATGCCACCTTCAACACTTGAGTCCACACTTGTGTGACATGATGCCACATACACTACTACAAGGGTTCTCAACTCTGGCCCTCAAGGCTCACTTTCCTGCAGAGTTTAGCTCCAACCATGATTAAACTCGCCTGCCTGTAACTTTCTAGTGATCCTGAAGAACTTGATTAGCTTGTTCATGTGTGTATGATTATGGCTGGAGCTGAACTCTACAGGAAAGTGGACCTCAAGGGCCAGAGTTAAGAACTCCAGAACTACTGGGTAGTAACTGGAGTCTACAAAAGGGATGCGCATGAGCATCCTTTCAATCACAAAATGACAAATGGGACACCCAGCTTCAATTCACAGACACATGTGAATGAGTCCATAGTACATTACAGAAAATGCAAGTACATATAAATTGTGCCATTTGGGACACAGCCTCTGATTGTTCAGGCCTCAAACTGGGCCCTGTTGGCAGCTGTAAGTACATGTTACAAAAGATGCCTTGGAAAATCTACCTCACCTACCAAACATCAGAGGACCTGGCCAAAGCTGTCAATATCTCTAAGTGTTGTGGCATAGTAGTCAAAGATATCTAAAGAAAGGTAGCACCAATTAAATAACCAGTTGCTCAGTTCCAGAAGAGTTTTGTGTTGTGCTGTGAAAAAAATCTGTAACCTAAGGTGAACCATACCTGCAAGTTTTCAAATGAAAGTCTGAATAAGTGAATAAGCACGACTGATATGCATAAGGTCAAAAATAATGGTTGACCTAGCTCATAGGTCATTAGCGTATGTTTCAAATGCAGGTCCTTTTTTGGTACCTGTAGTTCATGTTTATGCATTTGATAGACATTTACATAGCATTCAAGGTGTACATTAGTGCATTCCCTGGGAATCAAACTCGTGACCTTGGCATCAATAATGCAATAATGCAACCAATGCATATCTCAGTCTGTCCCTGCTAAAAGCTCCAGCAATCATTCAATCCAACACACTTCAGGGTTGCATGGGGGAAGTTGCGAGTTCGGCTCCCCTTCCACAACCACCGTCGCTGCACGTTTCTCACACAGCACTGCCAGAACCTTTGACCTTAGAGCCCCAAAGAGGTTAACCTAAACAGGACCACCCTGCCTGGCTTAAGGGGGTGCCCCTGGGGAGCTTCAACCCCTCCTCCAGCATTTGGGAGGGACTTGATCTGCAGCGCAGTGCTCAGGGCTGAACAGACCTATCTCAGGGGGTAGACAATATTGTGGGAGCGGTGGATGTGAGCAAGGGTTTGGGTTGACACAATGTTTGCCTGCTTTCACAGAGTAATTGATCTCACTGGCTTCATGAAGTGCTGTTGGAGGAGCCTCTAAATGCTGACATCTGTCCCTACTTCCCTTACAGAGGGGCCCGTTTACATGGCAGTGGACAGATCAGGTTCAGTGTGTCAGAGTACAGAGTGGGGTGAACCCAAACTTCAGCAACTAGCAGCTACAATTCATTCAGTGGAAAGTAAACGCTACTGGAACTGGAAATCATATAGAGCAAATGCATTATGTTCCGGTCAAGTACAGTCAGCAATCTGAAAAATATTACATTGCGGCTTGCATTTTTATGGGTATTTTTATAATATACCATGGATACCATGTTTTTTGTGCACATTTTAAAAAAAATTAAATGGACTCCTTTCATAATGTGTACCAAGTAACATTTAAAACCTCAAGGCCCTTTGTGGGGCAATGTACTTTTCAGTGCTTTTTTTAAGTCAACTTTGGGCTTGGAAATTTACTTGGACCTGGCAAGTAGTTTTGTAGTTTGGCAGAAACTATAGTTAACATAGTAGATTTCTGAAAGGTATAACTGCAAAATGAAAAAAAAAATGCATTATAATATATTAAGTATATGATATATGTTTTTATTAACGGCTGATAATTTATGCTGTGCAAAAAGTGTAGCATGTTTTCTGGAAGGAGGGAGATGGATTAAGATATGTACCTCTAAATCTCTCTTTATCACCTGCCATATAATGCTCTCAGGGGTTTTTCACAGCACGACAAAAACCCTAATAAAGCTGCCGGATTTCACCCCTTGCTTTCTGCCGCTTAGCCTAATCTCCATTACTTAGACTTCCACTTCAGCTGAGAGCTGTAACTTCTGGGGTTATGTAGTTACAGGTGCAAAAATCAGTTCCCATGGTAGGTTTTGCTGTTTATAAAAGGAGATTTACACCCACTCAAACTATTTAACAGAGACATTAGGACTCAGCACTGTGGCAGCACCATGGAACAGTTATGGTATCAGATAGGGTATGATGATATCATGTATCATGGTGTTTATACTCCAAAATTTTGTGAGATTAGACACTGGTACATGTCCATTTTGACATGTCCAATAATTAGCAATCCCATACCTCATGGGTTTGTTGTCATGGTTTGATTCCCAGGAAATGCAAGAATGCAAATTAAAATGTATACTTTTAATGCAGTGTTGCTTTGGATTAATTTGTTGTCCCTTTCACAAAATGTCATGTCATTGAGGCCTACTAAAATAAAGTTCTCCAGACATGTTTAGATATGTATCTGCATGTAAACAACAGAAGCAGTTCCATGTTTGTGATCTCCTCAGATGCTGAGATGCTTGGGAAAGCTAATGGCAGGATGCAGGAATGTGCCGGCAGGTAGCGGATGGGCCCAGGAAACAGTGGGATGTGGAAATATCCATGCTGTTGAACAATGGAAGCCGTGTGTGGGTGTGGTAAAAAGAAAAAGTCCCTGGGAGAGACGAGGGGAGATCAGGTTACCCAGCCCCACTTACCTGCTCAGTTCAACACACACTTCAAAGAGAGTGAGGAATGAGTTTGTCTGTATGCTTTTGTGTCTGTACGTGTGTGTGTGCTTACAGCGGAAAGCTGTTGATTAATTAACATGGGAGCGAAGTGAAAAGGGGAAGGTTTCTGTCTATAGACGACTCTAGTGTGAGATTCTGTCTTACCCAGGGTAGTAGAAAGACACTGATCTCACTTGATTTTACTGCAGTTTTTTTTACATACTGAAATACGATTTGGGTATTTCATCATTGTCCAGTGACAGTGCTATAGGGTGTTGTGACTGGTTGCTATGGAATTGCTTTGCAGTTGCTAAAGTGTTCTGTGTGGTTGCAAAACCATTGCTAGTTCATTGCTAGGTGGTTCAAGTCATAACAGCCCACCTTCAGACTTCTATGATATTCCTGATATGGCTTGGTCCCTATTTAAATAAGGCTTTAGGATTTTTCCACCATTGTTATTGTCCTCCAGGTGATTGTCTAATTATTTAGAAACATAATAGCATGTTTTAGCAATCTCCTCAATAAGCTTCACAGAGTTTACATGCAGATTCTTTTATACAAAACAACATTGCATTTATATTACACATCATATTACATGTCGTATCAGTTTTTTTTTTTTTTTTTGCCTGTATTTTGATAGGGCAGTGCAAGAGTAGACAGCAAGCACGGGGGAAAAAAGAGAGGGGAACAGGGTCAGGAAAGGACGTTAAGTTAGGACTTGAACTTGGGTCATCCAAAGTGCTGCTGCACCGTATGTGGGAGCACTTACCCACACTGTTATGACTCTGACAATTTGCATCAGTTTATGTATTCCCTGGGATTTTTGGCTGATTGGATCACAAATGACAACGGAGAAACATTCCCGTTTACACCTGTTGTTTTAATCCATCTCTTTTGTCCACTTTTGGCCACTTTAATGATTTCTTTGACGGGAGGGTCTATGGGCGGTTGCATGTATGGGCCTTTTCTGATCTTTTGATCAAATATTGCAAAATAAGCTTGTGCACCTTACACAGAAACTCGAAAGGAGACAACAGAAAAGGATATGGAGAGCAGCTTTTTTTGTCTCTGCTCTGATAGCCTATAGAATATTGTGCATTTTTCCCCTTCAAACCAAACTTATGATTTCAGCTGGCAAAAGTTTAAATCCCATCTGGCTAGTGCACTTTAACAACACGTCCTGTAATGTTTAAGAATTAGGTCAGTAGGTAGGGAGGAGGTGGTCTTTAGCGGCTGTTTGAATGAATTTGCCCAATTTAAAAATTACTCTATGAAAGCAATCTGGTCAAATTCATTTTAAATTACCTCTGGAAGTAGTCGAAAGTGGACAAGCTCAAAAAGTTTCAGACCCCATTTACACCTGTATTTAACATTGTCCTCTTGTGATTGGATCGAAAAAATGCAACTTAATACCAAGTGTAAACATGCCTTTTGTTACCATCTATGCAGGGCTGAAAACAAAGTAAAAGAATCCACAACATCATATATGATTGTTCCGGTCTATTTAACCTGTGGATGTAATCTCTACTTTTAGTTGAACAACTGAAAAGGTCACTTTCATGTTTTACAAGCTCAACAATCTGTGGTTGTCAGAGATCATATCCAAGATGTCTCTGGGTGATCGGACAAATACTAAAACAGTGTGAAACTGGTTCCAGTCTGGCGCAAAGGGCAACTTCAGATAATCTCAGAAGGTTAGAGGTTTAGGGTTCAGGAGGGTTTACTGTACAAGAGGTCAGCGGGTCTCTAATGGTGTGTGCGGCAGCAGATGTCCTACTGAAATCTGAGAGCTTCAGTGATCTGCCAAAAACAACTCTGACCTCAGATCAGAACTTGCTTGGCTGTTATTGGTACAAGGATATTGTTTTGGTCAATCACAGGTCTATTTATTTATTTTTATTTTTTATTTTTATTTAAACATGTCAAAGAATCATTCTTAAGATATACTTTTATCTTCTTTGTTGGCAAATGTGGTTGGTAGGTTGCCCTTTAGGTTTTAGGGGGTTGCTTACTGCCCTCAAAAGCGTCCACGTTCAAGTCTCTATGATATGCTTGTTCCTAAATATGGCTCAGGTCATTCTTTCAGTCTAAGTCTACTGGACACTTTAACTACCAGTCAAAAATCTCCTAAACAAATCGCTCAATTTGAGGTATCATTAATTTGTAGGAGAAATAATAACAGAGATTATTGCCTTAGTATGCACCACTTATAATAGTAACAACTCTGCTGTGAAGTAAGGAAAGAGCTTGGTCTCCCACCAGGAGAACAAGTGTTGAAGTGTAATGTTTACACTCACACCAGTTTTGTGGCACCTCACACCTCTTTTCCCACCACTACACCTTCACACTTGTCGGTCACACACTCATCTCCCTTCTGTTTATGAGATTTGCATGTGGTAGTCTGAGGTCAAATCCAGACCTGGTGTGCATTTCCCAAAAGCATTGTTAACTATGGTCATAAGTTCCATTGAACTCTATTGGTAATGCGGAACTTTCGACCAAAGTTGCTTTGGGGAAATGCTAAACCGAACTCACGGCAATTCGCACATATTTAACAAGGTGGCTAATTTGTACAAATTTGAACGACCTCACTTGTAAGAATTAATACGATTTGTGAAAAACTTTACATGGTGGCAAATTCGTAGGATTTTGTACAAAGGACCACACTTAACCCCGCCCCTAAATTGAACTGTCACAGAAATCATGCTAAATTATAAAAGTGAGGCCGTGCAAGTTTGTACAGATTAGCTATTTCGTAAAATACATATGAATTGGCCTTGAGATAGCATTGGAAACACACCCCTGTGGAACTACTCTTGGAACTCTTTGTTCCTTGTAATTGTAATGAAAGAACTTTAAACAGCACAATTATATGTGAACGAAAATAGAAACTTCTTTGTAAGCTGTGGCAGTTGGGATTATGTACAGCCTCTTATCACTGGAAACCAAACAATAAAATCGAAACCGCAGTGCACTGCAAAAGCCTCCTGCAATCAAGGTGATGGAAGTCCAAGGCCTCCACTTCCACAACAGGCCATAAAAAATGGTACTGTTGCTCTTTGAAGCCAACTGATTGTTTAGCCGCTTGATGGGGCAAAGTCAAGGCTATCAGCTGATGAAGAGCCCTCTATCAGAACAAATCCTATATCCCACCCTTTCGCTACCCTCTTCCACCTTCCTTTTCCCACACAGCTAGTGCTTCAAAGTGCACAAAGCCTGACAGATTGTCTTTATGGCATGTATCTGTTTTACTGGCCCAAGATTTATGAAGCTTCCCTTCCCCCAAATCCCAAGCTCGGCAAAGTGTCCAAGGAAAAAGAAGGTTTCCATCAACAGGGCCTAGATCCCTGAATGACGTCACTACTCATCTGGCAGCCGATGGGGTCCATGAGTCAAGGGGTCATAAAGAAACATCTGTACAGTGCTGTCCTGTCTGCAACAGTCTCGGCTATTAGTAGAGAAGAAGACTAAGACATCAGGTCAGAGACGTGAGAGGAATGTGAGAGTAAAACTTAATAGATTTAAGAGCTGTGTTTTCATTTCCATTTGCAAATTGTTCTTCTATTTTATATCAGGAGACACTTGTGACAAAAAAAGTTGTCAAAATAATTTTGATTATACAAATGAAGGCAATTAATTATAAAGCAAATACAAATAGACCTTTCGTAGACATGTCATATTTCATCATATTTTGCCCCGTAGGGATTGTGACAACTAAAAACCCTTTGACCAAAGTGCTAACATACACTTTAAATATTAATTAGACAATTCAACAAATATGGCTGCCAGCAGCCAATCAAATTTAAGTAGCTGCTAACTTAAATTGTGAATGGCTGATCATAATGAAATCTGGCAAATATGTATCTAGATGAGACACTGAACCACATTTTGTTAGAATTGGACTTATAGTGGAGCTAAAAACAAATGTACCCTTTAATAGTTAAAATGTTAAAATACATCACATAAATGCATTATATTGCTTCCAAAGATTTTAGTGTATAAGACACATTGACTACTAATTTTATACTTTTATGCTGTGTTTGCATCATTTTTGGAGCTTGGCAGCATCTGGGCACTTTCACACTTTCACTGAAAAGAGCGGCTTGGACATTTTACATCTCTGTTTCTGTTCATGCATGCAGTTTTGGAAGGACATGAGGGTGAGAAAATGATAACAAATAAATTTTTAGATTTAGATCATCACATGGTTTGTCCATTCAATGTTTTGTAACTTAAACATTTTGGAGCCTATTGATTGTTAATACAATTTGCATAAGAATTACCACTTGGGTTCGGGTTGTGTGTTCCTAAGGCAGAGATTTAAAAGATTTTTAAAGAAAGAGTGAAAAAGTAAAGAGTGAAGAGGGAGGGTTATTTGTGCGGATGTCTGAGCATCTAAATTTGAGGTGTAGTGTGAGTGATTTGTGATATTTGTGACTGTTGGCAAGACTTTCTATCTCTAGAGCCTTGTTTGTTTATTCATGTGTCTAAATTTAAATTTGTCTGTGGAGTCTATACTCCATTTGTGCCTATTTAAGGGTCAACTGCATACATTTCTACATACATTTCTACCTGTTAATGTTTGCACATGTGTGTACGGTTACTTACAGTATTCAGACATTTAAGTCACACATAGAAATATCAAACCAAAACAAACAAAACAATATTTTCTCAAAACTAACTTGACTTTTCTGAGCCATTTCTTTGTCAGTATCTTCCAATATCCTTTTAAATGGATGTATAAAGTTAATTCCTATTAAAGAGGGATAAAGATTGTGACAATTTACTCACCCTCAAATTCCAAACTTGTATGAGTTTCCTTCATTTTTTCGAGCACAAAAGAAAATATTTTGAGGAATGTTGGTAACCAAACAGTTGACGGTAGCCATTGACTTGTTGGGGCTTGTTTTCATATTTTGTTATCTAATGTAATGACATTAATAGATTTTAAAGTGTGGCTTAAATGTCCAAATACTTGGGCCTCAGTAAGTATATGTAGATCTTTAGTATGCTTATGTAGGTGTATAAATAACATGGATGATTTTTAGCAGATTATGCAATGCCATAGAGAAATTTGCATTGTCAAACATAGGTCCTTCTTCTTCTCTTCCATCAATGGGCCTCATTCACAGCCACAGAGCTTTCTGTGTCCTCATCACTTTTCTATTTCTAAATAACATCATTGAAAGAACTTCTGTTAGCATGTATAAGTGTGATCTGAAGCCAGTGATTTGGCAAGATGTCATGTCATGTTTTACATTTGTTTAATCAGAATTTAAATTATGTGTTGGTTCTTGTACAAACTTTAACAGTATTATTTTGGAAGCATTGCTTGCACCACAAGGAGCCACCAATCACAACAATTATATTACAACAAATAATATCTTATTAACCAATCATGTTCTTCAACAACCATAAAAAAAAACAAAAAAAAAAATTTTGCTTAAAAACTATGGCATCAGATATCTCATTACTGAGTACTGAATGAATGCATACTGACAACAGAGCTATTTCAGAAGGGAGAAGAACAGACTGTTAAATATATGCTGTAAAATGTACAGCGGTGTCTCACAAGTGCCTCTATTATTAGATAAGCTATTCTGGCACATAGATACAGCCATTTTAAAAGAAAGAAAAGATATTTAAATATAGGTATGTCCATGACATCTGCTTAAGTACTCGGTAACTGGGCAAAATCTCTACCAAAATTACACCCGGGAGACAAAACCAGATCACCACAGAATGGACCAGCCACAAGAATGAATAAGATGTGAATGCCTTGCGTAAGTTTTCACCCACATTATATTGGGTGTATCGTAGATCATAACTTCATTATGTGCAGGTAGAGGCTCATGATCTGTTATGCAACAGCATCCATATTGAAATAACACAGGGTTCAGATTTGGTGAAGTTACGACTCAGGCTGTGACATGCACAAAGTTATGAAGCAGCTCACAATCCACATTCATTTTCATGTTGAACTACATTTTGAAGAATTATTTTGTATATATTCTGACTCGCCCCTATGTTTGTAAAAAAAAAAAAAAACTCTGAAATTGCAATTGTAGAATGCACTTTTGACATTATATTATTACAGCTAATATTATTGGCTTCTTTATGATAAGTTGCACGACAATTTTCTAAATTTTAAAGGGACAAAAGCATCTTTTAAATAAACTGTAGATCATAAATATAATACATAATATATGTAAAAAATGTCATTTCATATACTATTGTTAGGTGGGGAACTATGGAGCCCTGCACATGGCATGCACGAAAAAAACTAGTAGGCTAAATCATGTGCACAATTTACTATTTCGTTCCCCTCGATTTATAAATTGTGTGCACAATTTACTAATTCATTCGCACAATTTATAAATCGAGAGAACAAATTAGTAATTTGGGTGCATGATTAAGCAAATCGAGGGAACGAAATAGTAATCATGTGCACATTTTAGTACATCGAGAGAACAAATTAGTAAATTGTGCGCACAATTTATTTATTTTTTCTTTCATGTCATATGCAGGGCTCCGTAAGATAACAACTATAATATAATATAGCACAATGTAACAAAAAATTTTTCACTTGTTTTTACAATTTCACAATTTTTTAGGGTTCTTCTGTATATCGGTGATATGTCGCATCGATATTCTGGTAAATATTTAGGTCAGGTAAAGTTAAGAACTTCTATCATTAATTATAAAACATTAGTACAGATAAGTTTTTGTACTCATTTTGCATGTTTTTTGTTTGTTTGTTTGTTTGTTTTTTAATTTTTTTTATTTGCAAGGATGGGAACATTCTGGAAATTTCTGTAATGTTTTGCAATATTCCAGAACATTGTGGGACTAGTCATAAAAGATAAAAATCATCCAGTGTACAGAAGTTTGGGACGACTAACTTTTTGTAAGCTGAGTATTATGCATGTACAATGATTAATAACAGATTAGCTTGTATAAGTTATCAACATAGTTTTCATTAGCACTATCAATGATACACAAAAGTTATGTGATTTGAATATTCAGCATGTCAAACTTTATAAAGAAACCAAACTTTTATAAAAACTTTTTTAAATTAGATTCACAGTATAATATAATAATTATGCTAACTTGTTACATTACTAAGTGGCAGGCGAGAGAGAAAAATAAAAATATAAGGGGCAAAAGTTGCAACTCTGTTTGTGTCTATCAGGCAAGTCTGTAATCTAAAGAACAGCTGGAGATCTCAGCAACAGCAGGGGGAGGAATCAGGCCACCCTGAATCTTTTTAACAGCAGCTGCTGTCAGGACACAGCCATTTTCATTTGACTTAATGCCTGCTGTACATGAACTCCAAATGCTTTAGACCTTAAAACAGCAGGATTTTTTGTCAAATAACTCAGGCCTGATGATGACCTGAGATTTGACACTTTTAGGAGGGAGGTGAGGTGAACACTTAGTAATTGTTTTTGTTTGACGTCATGTGGAGTATCGGTGAGCCCACTCGTGTGCATACTTACGTAGAGATGCACACTAGCGCACAATTCCTGACTGAGGGGCCGGTTGTTCATAAGAGGGCTCTGTTCTACATTTCAGAGGCCAAGGTCACCAGACGTGGTCGTATGAGGAAGTTTCTCACTAATGAGCTCAATTATCAAGCTGAATGAGGGGCGAATATTCCTCCTCTGTTCACACATCCATGATGTCAGGATTTGGCCTTTTTCTTTTAAGTATGTTTTCAATACCGCCTGCTATGAACTCATTAGAAACATGACAGCGAGTGTTTTTCTCATTACTAGAAGTGAGTTCAAATTCAGTCTTTGATCTGAACATCCAAGAACAAAGTGGAACTTATAATCATAAATTTTGTGCTTGAGTTTACATTTTAAGGAGAAAGCAAAAACACATACATTTGGTTTAGGGTTAGGGTTAGACTTTAAACATAATTAAATGTCATTATCTATCATTAGCTATTTTTTTTCTTCTTCTAAACTTACAATTTAAAGGAATAGTTTACACAAAATGAAAGATTTTTTCTGTGGATCCCCTTGTGAAAAATAAGTACAATTTAATATACATTTAATATACTTATTACAAATATATGTTGTACTGAATGTTATGTTTTTAAAACTTTATTTCATGCAATTTTAATGCTTTACATTATTTTTTGACTCAGTACTTAAGTGCATCTTTATATGCAATTAATTAATTACTTATATTGTCTTTAAAATATTGTTAAAGTGTACTGCTAATTGTACTGATCAGCATTTATGGTATTGAAACTATGTCATGTTTTTAAAAATATTTGTAATTACACTTTTGTACTGATAAAAATGTTAAATGAAGAATTTTGTACATTTAAAATATATTAATATATAAATATATTTATAATATTATTACAAAGTGCACTTAAAAAAAAAAAAAATTGTGTTACTGTATATATTGGCTTTTCTCTGCTTCATTGGATAAACTCTGTCCACCCCCCTCCCCACTTCTCTATAGTGCTTATCCTCCTCTGACCCTGTTCATCACCCTTTTGACCCCCTGATCATTACTCTCTGCAAAAAGAAGACAAGAAAGTAATCCTCTAAAAGAGACCAGCCTTAAACCACTAGTTTGAGTAATGAGAAAGAGAAACTCAACTCCAAATTACAAAACAACTATAATAACAAAAGAAAATCTAAGTATATGGTCCGCTTTTGTGTTATGTGGTGAATTTTACCTTTGCATGATTTGTACTTGCTTAGTTAAATGCTTAATGTCTTCATGACATATTACATACAATAAAATGCTAGTTAGTTTTTTGATTGCAACATTACCTTAAATGAGCACATTTAAATGCCCACATTTACACTGCAGTGATGTCTATTCAGAGTAAGTATGATAGATTCTGTTACTCTTAAAAAAGCAAAATATATTCATAAATATCAGAAGAAAAAATGATTAGAGCAAAATAAGAAGGCCCACCAATCCTTGACCTACCACTGGCTGTGTGAAGCACCTACAGCTCTGCAGGAAAACAATTACAAAATCAAAGAGGGACATTTGAACATGCGACACTAAAATAGTTTTCATGATGTTGTACTAGCATTATAAGTGAACATCAGGGGAAATTTAAAGAATGCTATGTGTGTGTAATAGCACATTGAAGATGTAATAAAATAAAGAGGACATTTAGAGCACTGAGCACAATGCAGTGTGGAGCTCTTTGATGTGAACACACACACCCACTCTTGGAATGGAAAAGCTCTCTTTCTCTCTGTACTAATGTCTCTGTCAACAGTCAGAGAAGAGAACAGTTAAAAGCAAATGAATTATATGGATTCACATCAACCAGTTGCATAATGGACAAATAAGAAGAACAAGGGATTTTGTTCATATGTTCCATACTGGCAATGACTAGCAGCATTCAAAGACCGAAACTGAATGTGGGAGGGTTCATGAGCGGGGGAGAGACTGAGTGTGTGCACTGGGCCAAGAGACAGCAGAACAATAATACAAACTCTGTTCATCTGCTCTATTCACCCTAACCAGGAACGGCTGACAGAACATCAGCATACAAATGTACAGCAGTTACACTAATAGTTATACAAGTCAAAAGTTTGGGCATATATACTGATTATTTTTTTTAATCATTATTACTATATTTTACAGTTAAGATAATAGTAAAGTCATCAGAATTATGAAGTGACACAAATGGAATTATACAGAAATTACAGTTACCCAAAAATATTCCCAAATTATCTAAACCAACTTCAGTTTTGAAATAACATTATGTTTCTGGGGAGTCGCACCACATGACATTTGACATTTTACAACCTGAACTAACCTTATTTGATATATTAAAAGACTTATTGATCTTGACTATAATTTGGTAGACAAAAGTTTTTCACATATAGTAAATGTCAGGGAGTCAACAGCAACGACAGATCGTCCCTCTCGTTCACAATCCAAATACTGATGCACTCCATCTGTCAACACCAATCAAGCCTGGTCATTATTAGTATTATTATTTACAGTGTACGTGTAGTAAGTTATTAATAATTGTAGATCTTCTTTGACCTCACATAGCTTCTATTAATTCTAGTAAGTTTATTAACCACCTCTAAACATAAACATCCTCTCCAAACCGTCACTTTTCCCAAACAAAGACTTCATGTTTAAAGCAGACATGCTGTCTGGACAGTGTCTCTGTCCAAGGGCCTCCAACCAGTGAGGGCACATCCTGTCCCAGAGCAGGGGGAGGTGAGGCAGGCAGGTTAAAGGTTAGCACCCATCTCTTTTAGGTTTTAAAAGGCTAGGACACTAGTTATAGACCTAGGTCACCAGCCACGGACTTCTAGTGAGACTGCTGAGCCTCAAGGAGACAGTGCTAATGACTTCTGCAGCTATAAAAGGCTGAAAGTGGAAACGATTAGCTGGCTCATTTGTGGGGCGACGCATGCTACCGCAACAACATGTTAGGCAGCATCATGGTGGAGACATTATACACACACAGAAGCACTATTGGACTTAACAGCCATGGGATGATTTCCTCATCAATCACCACCACAGTTCACTTAGCATTTGACCTATATGAGCAAACAAGGCCTCTGTGTGTAAGCTCACTACATACCTGAGCAGCTGGCTATGGCCAATTCGAGTCCTTACAAAGTGACAAGCCCATTCACATCAAAAGAGTGATGGTACAAGCAAGGAGCCTTGTGTTTCATTTGTAGTTCATTCACGACGTCCCCATATTGAGAAATAAGACGCTGTAATATTGAAGTTTTCAAATTCAAATAAAATCTGTGAATGGAAAATATCAGATCTATAGGCAAGCAATCCGTGCATTTCTCTAATTACTGAGATAAACACATTATGAGGCATTCTCAGCAATAGAAGAGGACAGGACCTACTCTTATGCAATAAATTTAAGATATGAAGTTGTAAAAATGCTCTGCAACGTGGTGAAGTGCTAATATTGTATAAAATTAGAAGGTGAATGAATGAATGAATGAATGAATGAATGAGCTAATGAGCGAACAACTGAATAAATGAATATACATAGATTACCAATTGTGTTAATATAACTTTTTGTAAACATTTTTAATTTATTTTCAAATGCAATTTTCATCAGAATATCAACCAATGTTCCTGTCCCTATTCATTAAAAATTACATTCTAGTGGGTTATATTAATGATGTTGTATTTTGAAGTGTACGGGGTTTACTCATTCAAACCTTGGAGATCCCATTGAAACCACATGATCCAGATTAACTCTCTCATCAGTTTAGCATGTCCTATAGCATATCCTTTTGTGAATGAACCGGCATGTGACAGCACAATTCAGGTAAAAGGGGCATGATAAAGAATGGACTTATGGCTGGTTTAGTCATGGTTATGGTTTAGCTTGCGTTTTTCATAATACACGAACACATGATCAGCGGTTTGACTTGTGCAATGAAGGCAGTCCTGTTGACTGACTATCTGATTCACAAACAGAGGAGAATGTCTCGAGGTCATCAGGAACTTTGCAGGGGCTGAGGTGCTATCAGTCATCACATGGGAGATCAAAGAGCAGCCTAGAGACTGTAAGGGAAAGAGAGAACAGAATGAGGAAAGGAGAAGTAAAATCAGTAGTTGTCAGCCCTTCCTCCACCATGGCTCCTCCCTCTGTCGGCTCCACCTTGGGCTGCCATAATGGCTGTGGCCTTGGATCCTTCTATCTCCCCCTCCACTCCATCCTTCCTACCACAACCCTCTCTACTCCTTCCGTCTGTTCCTCGATGGACCCTCCTGTTTCCTCCATGGGTCCTCCCTCTGTCAGCACCATCCTGGTCTCTGTTGTTCATCCTCCTCCCGGTCATCCGGCCACCTCCTAAACCTCCTCCAGTATGTGTTTGCCTACCTTCAAGCCAACCCTTTTCCATCCCACTTCCATTCCTTTGTCCTCCTCCTAAGTCCTTCTCTGTCACATCCCTTTTTCTCCACAGCGCGAGGTCGCTCCTTCCGGGAGGAGGGTGATATATCACAATTATGGACGTTTTGTTGTGTTTTTCGTTACCCATGTGACCTACTTTTTCCTCATGTTTGATTGTATCATTATGTTCAGGTGTGTCTAGTCGTTACCCTCATTTACTTTCCCCATATAAGTTGCATTCTGTTCAGTGGTTGTTTGTCCGGTCTCATCGATGTATACACATATTTGCTACCTGCTTGTTATGGATTACCCCTATGTGGATTATTAAAGACTGTTTATCTATCTTTTTTGTACATTCACTCCTGCACCACACTAAGACAATGGCAGTATAAACAACTAGATTTTTTATTTATTTTTTGAGGTGGGAGAGGGAGGCTGGGAGAGAGCACAGGAGGACTTGAGCTGGGTGGAACCAGCGGAGACACAGGAGATTCAGGGCTGGACGGAACCAGCGGAGACGCAGGAGATTCAGGGCTGGGTGGAATCAGCGGAGATGCAAGAGAACTGGGAATTACCTCCTCAAACCAGTCTTTTAAATCCATTTGAAAAACATCCATTAGTTCCTCCATATGATTCCCAGAAACCAGATGCAGCTCACCCTCAGTCGCAGGAGTGTGGGCGGGGCTTTCCTCCAAGCCCTCAATCTCCACCAGTATTCCCACAATGCACCGTGTTGCCAGATCACACACCTGGTCAGTCGCGCTCTCGAGTCCTAGCTTCGGGGCGATGATTGGCTCTGTTGCTTGGTCCATGCAGCAGGATGACGGCTGGCTGGTCTCTGGTTCGGGAGTGGGGCTGGAGATATCCTCCTCAGCGGGGCAGACGGTGAATGGAGTTCCACAATTCACCAGCACCCACTCCACAAAAGTGGCGAAATCTTCCTCTTTGGGACCATTTGCTGGAAGGCATGCCTTACACCACTTGCTCAGACTGGTGCTGTAGAAAACACAGAGTGAGCAGTCCGGGAAGTGGGTAAGGCACACCAGATAGAGCAAGTCCCTAGTATGGTCCTCCAGCGAACGGTCCAACTGCTCCAGGCACAAGAGTTGGAAGGCTGATAAATCCATTCAGGAGTAACTGTTAACCTCGCACTTACTTCTGAAGCGGCACACGCTCCACCGCAGGTCACGTTTCGACGGACCCTACGCTCACTCTCTCTATCTCGCCTATCCTCTTTGGTTTCATCCTCACTTCCTTCACTCGCTCAGTTTTCAGCTCTGGACACGAACAGTGCTACTGACACCCTTTTCTCCACTCTGACTTCTTGCTAGGACAGCTTTTGCCCACTGTCATCCAGACCAGCACGCACCACCCCATCTGCCCCCTGGCTGTCTGATGTTCTCCATGAACATCGCTCTAAACTCAGGGCTGGAGAGAGGAAATGGCATAAATCACGAAACTCTACCGACCTCAGTGTGTATCAGTCTCTCCTCTCTTCCTTCTCTGCAAATGTCTTCACTGCTAAAACATCATACTACCACAACAAAATTAACAATTGTTCTGATTCTCGCACACTTTTCAAAACTTTCTCTTCTCTTCTTAGTCTGCCTCCACCTCCTTCTTCATCGACTCTTACAGCCGACAACTTTGCATTTTTCTTCACAAATAAATAAAAACCATCAGTGACCAATTCTCCACACCGCAGACGGATGATAACTTCATAACGAATAATACACACTCTCTCTTCTCCTTCTCTCCACTCTCAGAGATGGACATTTCCAAACTTATCCTGTCAAGTCATCCTACTACTTGTCCACTTGATCCTATTCCCACTCACCTCCTTCAAGCGATTTCTTCTTCAGTAATACCTTCACTTACTCACATTATCAACACCTCTCCTCACTCTGGTACAGTTCCCTCAGCGTTTAAGCAGGCTCGGGTAAGCCCACTGCTTAAGAAACCATCTCTAAATCCAGCACTTCTAGAAAACTACAGACCGGTATCCCTTCTTCCATTCATTGCAAAGATACTTGAGCGAGTTGTGTTCAACCAACTCTCTATGTTTCTTGTACAGAATAACCTCCTGGACAGCAACCAGTCTGGCTTCAAAAGCGGCCACTCAACTGGGACTGCCCTGCTCTTGGTTACTGAAGCCCTGCGACTGGCAATAGCAGCTTCCAAATCCTCAGTACTCATCTTGCTGGATCTGTCTTCTGCTTTTGACACAGTTAATCACCAGATTTTACTGTCCACCCTCAGAAAGATGGGCATCTCTGGAACCGCACTCCTGTGGTTTAAGTCCTACTGCTCAGATAGATCCTTCAGGGTGTCTTGGAGTGGTGAAGTTACAACTTCTTGCTACTGGGGTTCCTCAAGGCTCAGTGCTTGGACCACTTCTCTTCTCCATCTACATGACGTCATTAGGATCCGTCATTCCGAAGCATGGCTTTTCCTATCACTGCTATGCTGATGACACTCAACTGTACTTCTCATTCCAACCAGATGATCCGACGGTAGCTGCTCACATTGCAGCCTGTCTGAGTGACATTTCAAGCTGGATGTATGACCATCACCTTCAGCTCAACCTTACTAAGACAGAACTGCTGGTGGTTCCAGCTAACCCATTGTTACATCACAACTACTCTATACAGTTGGGTTCATCAACCATAACTCCTTCCAGGACAGCCAGAAACCTAGGAGTTGTGATGGATCATCAGTTAAGCTCCACAGACCATATTGCTACAATGACCTGGTCCTGCAGATTTGCCCTATACTACATTAGGAAGATTAGACCCTTCCTGTCAGAGCAAGCCACCCAACTTCTTTTCCAAGCTCTTGTTCTCTCCAGACTGGACTATTGTAATGCTCTCCTGGCGGGCCTTCCTGCATGTACTATCAAACCTCTACAACTGATCCAGAATGCAGCAGCTAGGGTTGTCTTCAATGAGCCAAAAAAAGCTCACGTTACTCCTCTCCTCATCAGGTTGCACTGGCTACCAGCAGCCGCTCGCATCAAATTCAAGGTTACTGATGCTTGCCTACAAGATGGCCACTGGCACGGCACCGATATACCTAAACTCACTAGTTCAAACTTATGCGCCCTCCAGAAGCTTGCATTCTGCAAGTGAACGGTGCCTTGTGGTGCCATCCCAAAGAGGTCACTCTCATGGACCTTTTCCTGCACTGTGCCCGGCTGGTGGAATGACCTCCCAATCTCAATTCGAACATCTGAGTCTTTACTCATTTTCAAAAACATCTTAAGACTCATCTTTTTCGCCAGCACTTGACCAACTAATACTAGCACTTACCTTTTCTTTTCTTGTCTATCCTATTCTTGGAAAAAAAAACCTTGCTAAGGGTTCTGTGCTAGACTAACTGAGACTTGTCATGGCATTTGTATACTGTTGTTGTTCTCTTGTTGGTCTGATTGCGTCTATTGTTCTCATTTGTAAGTCGCTTTGGATAAAAGCGTCTGCTAAATGATTAAATGTAATGTAAATGGGAGGAAAAGAAACGAAACAAAAAAGAAAGAAAATCATTGCTAAACTATACTCACTTTTGAGGGTCTGCTATTCTGTTACGTGTCGGTATGCAAAACAAAGCACACGACAAAGGAGTATAAATAAGTGAAAGTGAAAAAAAAGTGACATGACATACAGCCAAGTATGGTGACCCATACTCAGAATTCGTGCTCGGAACAACCCCTGCATTTAACCCATCCAAAGTGCATACACACAGCAGTGAACACACACACACACACACAAACACACACACACACACATCACACACACACACACACACACACACACACCCAGAGCAGTGGGCAGCCATTTATGCTGCGGCGCCTGGGGAGCAGTCGGGGGCTCGGTGCCTTGCTCAAGGGCACCTCAGTCATGGTATTGCCAGCCTGAGACTCGAACCCACAACCTTAGGGTTAGGAGTCAAACTCTCCAACCACTAGGCCACGACTTTCCCAGAGGTGGGGGATAAAGAGTTCTTTTAATAATCCACAGGAGAGAATGGGCACAACCAAACACAAATCCAAACAATACCGGACAAAGGAATCAGGGGAGAACACAGGACTTGTGTGAACGTAATCAAGAAGAACAGAAACAGGTGTGGAGCTAATTAATCAAAAACCATGGAAACTAACTAGGCAGGATAACAGAGACACAGAAAACTAAACCAAAACAGATCAAACATGTGGCACACCACTTAGGAGCCATACACATATTGATGATTTTTGCATTGCCCTGTGTGTTAGATGGACGTGTCTGACCTTTGTTTCACCATTGACACTGCATTCTAAAAATGCTGTGCTTAAGAAAAATAAAGTAAATAAATATAGAATAATTTACAATCTTTTTTGAAGCCTGAAAGTCTTGGTCACCATTCACTTTCATTCAATGAAAAAAGCAGTTAGAAATATGCTGAATATCTTTCATTTTGCATTCCACTGAGGAAAGTTAAACAGGTTTGGAACAACATCAAAGTGAGTAAATGAACAAGCAATGGTCACACCAAGGTCACATGATGTGTGTTTGGGTCTGCTATTATTCATTTTAAGAGTCTTGCAAAAGCTGTTATTTAAAATCTCACAAAACGACCATTTTTCACTCAGTGATAATAATGAAATATGTTGTTTCCACATTCCACAGTCAATATAGACATTTTAGACAGTCGTTAAGGGATGTTTATTAAAAATCCTATTTTCTTTTAGCATGAGTGTGCTAACTGTAATATCTTCTTTTGACCACAAGACCGTCTGAGCACTACTATCTTGCGTTGTAAAAGTACAGATTAT
This sequence comes from Cyprinus carpio, assembly GCF_018340385.1. Taxonomy (NCBI): domain Eukaryota; kingdom Metazoa; phylum Chordata; class Actinopteri; order Cypriniformes; family Cyprinidae; genus Cyprinus; species Cyprinus carpio. The sequence goes on from NC_056586.1 coordinate 9,349,679, forward strand.
GGTTTAAGAGTAACTGTTGTTTATTCCTAAATTAATGCTAGTTATGCTAAGCTAGGCACAGATTGCATTCACTGAAACTGTTGTCTGTGCAGTTGGCTTTTCTGAGAGACAAAACAAAGTCTCTTAATGATGGTTTACTGTAAGATAGTTGCAGACATAATTATAATCAGAATTTTATCTGGTTGGACCAGAAAAGGTCTGCAAGTTTCCTTTTAGCATCTTGTTTTCATGTGGCCCAGTGGCCTGCTCTTCCAAAGTCTTCCAGCTCAAATAATTCTGTTATGCATAACATTTTAAATCAAGCCAACATCAAAAACCAAAAATACTACCTCTAAAATAATGAATACTCAACCTACTAATTTTAATTGTAAAATAGTAGTAATAAACATTGGAATTAGCATAAGCTACAACCATTAGAATTGATGTTTTAACAAACCAATTCATTTTAAATTTTCTTATAATATTTCAAATTATCCAAATACTTGTTCATGTTAATGCACATTTTAGAAGTGGTCTCTATTAATTTTTCCTACGCTATGCAGCTTAACTAGATTTATTACAAAGCAAAAATTACATTTATTTTTTAATAAAAAAATTTAATGTTCCACACAGAAGAGCGTTCCAAATAGAACATTTCTATTGCAAAAACACTCGTATTCTTCTTGTTTTTTTCATGTTCTCTGTCTTGCTATCAACAGCTAGTTAAAGTATGTAGTCACTTTGTAAAGACTGGGAAAAATTCCAGTTGGTGCAGAATCTTGCTGCTGTAGGTGATGTTATTGAATGTCAACTGCAATGCAAGTAAGATACAGTCACTCATATAGTACATCTGAAAAAAAAAAATACATTCAGGTTTTAGTTAATATCACATTTATTTTCCATGGAAAACATGGATAGCACACGGTACCATAAACAGGAGTGTTTATAGAGGAAGATCAATTTACATGCAATCATAAAATGTACAAATCTAAAAGTACATTACCCTGATAGTGTTATCCCGGCGGCAATAAAGTACATAAAGAACAGAGGCCATGATGTCTTGATGAGGCCCAAGTTTCACTGGGAATTTGACGTAATATTGACTCTACAGAAATCTTCAATGTACAGAAGAATGTTTATTTTGACCAAGGGAAAAAATAAATGGGATTTTTACTTCCTGAACCCTACTGTTAGGCTCTGACATTTGTGGCGGATCTCTGACTGAATGACTCTGATTGGGCTTCTGAATAATGAGAAGCAAATTCAACATTTCATTGGCTGATCATCTCCATTACTGCAGGTTAAACAGGAGGACACACAGCCAAAGAACCTTGTACTAGAGTTTTTACAACATGGCACATCAGTGTTGATCAAATCAAACATAAAGACTGCAATGGGGTTTACAAGATATGGTATGGAATACAAGGTAATGCGTTATGGATAATAGGTCCAACCTTTCTGTGACTAACAGTACACAAGAGTTCACTGAACTCAACTGAAGAGCTGCAGTTACACCCAATCATAAGGTGGACTACAGTTACAGAATGAACACTTCAGCATGATGGGATAGAAAGGCCACTTAGAGTGGGTGTAAATGGCCCCAGGACTGCCTTTGTGACCTCAGACATGGAGGTTAAACAAACAAAAGGGGGCTTAATCACCAGTGTTAGCATGCTAGCATTATTAACATGTGGACACAATGTTCGTAGCTGCATTAATTAGGTAGAAGACATGGGTTAATTGATAAATAGAAACTGTGGCACTGTATTTGGTTATAAAAAATAAGCAGTAAATGATTTAATCATCTACATAATCAGAGGGTTTTGGCTGTGGAAGAGGTCACAACTGGGAACACTGCCCCAGGCTTTGCAATGAAGGGTCTCTGTAGCTATGTTTCCATTCAAAGTTGTGAATTACACTGGAATACTGCGTAAAACATTTGGAAATAAAGCAGTTTCCATACCATGTGTTCAAGAGAACAAAAACGGTACTTCCTGGGAAATTAACGCAAAGAATCAGCAACCGGGAAAGCTTGTGACTCATTTTTTCCAACATACAGTAATAAATTACTTGAGCCTCTGAAGAAACGCAATAACAAATGCTGTCATGTTATCTTGCATTCTGAGAATGCAGTTGTATGAGACAATTCTGGGAGGGAAAATCATTTTGATGACAGAATCTGGCTCACAGTAATTTAGATGGTGTGCAATGAAATTAGTCCACTGGCTAGTCCAGTTGTCCAGTCACATGATCTGTTGAGGCACTTGAGTTTTTTTGTTGCTAAACCAGGAATTCATTCGCCAGTGATAAATTTCCACTGTAGTTTACGTGCATGTTTTCTTACTGAATAAAAATAATTGTAAACCTTAATTGAGAGGATTGGAAGATTTTAGGCACATCTTTTATGCCATTTCCATCTAGCGTTTATGCAACATCCCAAAATTTGTATGACAATACATGGATGGAAACATGGCTAATGCGGTCCTCTAGGTCTACTCAATGGCCCAAAGGTAGAAAATCTTCATCCCGGGCCCCCTGACTTCTAGCGATGACCCTGCATACAGTAAACTTTGGTTACTGGGAAGCTAGCTGCAACCATTCACATCATCCTTGAAGTAGCAACACTGTCCTTTGTTGATTCGTTATCAAATGACAATCATCCACTTGAGGAGCGTGACACTAAACAAGAGTCTATCACATTGTTCATGCCTCAGAAGATTGTTTTGCTCTTAGCTAATGTATGCAGATATATTTCTTCCACCACGATTTGGAGAGCATTTTCATTTTATCAGCAGTACTGTGGACCTTCCGCTCTCGTCTGGCTCTTCGGTCGGAGTGTCGGAGCCCGACAGAAATGGCGGTGTCAAACACTTCCTTAAGGTTTTTCTGTGTGAGAGAAGAGCATTCTATGTAGGCTAGCGCTCCTATTTTGTCTGCCAGGGCGCGGGCGTCCTCTTCCAGGACGGGTCGTTCTCTGCGCCGTGCAAGGTCGATGAGGACCTTGACGTCTTGCCGTAGGTCACACTGGGTGCCCACCAGTAACACAGGTGTGAGTGGACAACGGCGTCGGATCTCCGGCACCCATTTTTCACCGATGTTCTGGAAGGAAGCGGGGCTGACGACGCTGAAGCACAGGAGGAGAACGTCAGTCCGCGTGTAGCAGAAGTGACGCAACTTATCAAATTCATCCTGAGGTGGAGAGAGAGGGAAAAAGAGCATCATTTACTGATGTTTAGATTGTTTTGTAACCCGTGAAGCCCTCAAAAATCATTTGTGGGATTCCAAATTGTTATTTTAAATAATAAAATCATTTAACTAGCTCTTGGGGTGTTTTATAATTCCCTCACAGTGCCTGCTTTTATCTTTTAAACTCAGCCAAGGTTTTCAAACCCTGCACAACCTATGCTGTTCAAATGAATTAGCACACCCTGCCTCATTTATGCTGTTCAAATGAATTAAAATATAAATCTGTTGCGCTTTTGTAGAGCAGGGCCGCTCAAAACTTTGAGAACATCAATTAATCTTGACAGATGAGAATGTCAAACCTTTTCAATGTCTATGCTACATCTACTTATCGTAACGCTAAGATTTAGATAAAATGTGAAACATAAAAAAAAATAAATTAATAAAAAAAAAAATCTAGGTACCTCTATACTACTAATAAATATATAATGCTGCAAATAAATAAATAAATTAACTAGATTGAAATGGCATATTATTATTGCTATTATTACTATTATTAGTATTAATAAAAACAATTATTATTATTGTTTCTGGTTGGTGTTGGATTTTTATATTTTGGGTTTATATATTTAAGAAAGATTAACTGTGGTATACACAGGTGAATATGTCAGATTTGTGCAGTATATACAGTCATATCTCCCAGCCCTAAAATTATCACTCAAAAAAAAATTATAATAATAATAATAGTACATAGACGCTAACTTACTGATGCACAGACATCACCTGATTAACTTTATTATCAAACAACAGCTGTTTTCTTTTGTTGACATGGACACCTGCACAATATAATGGAAGTACATCCAAACAGGCTGAAAGCAAGAGACTTTTGTGATGCTAGCCTTTGTTTCTCCACTTTTGGGCAATGTGCATTTGTTCTTTCTCTTTGAAAACTAAGTGAAAGCCTGCAGTACTATAACTGGGCAACTGAATTCTTATATTTCCGTGTATGCCTGAGCTTGCCTCTGCATGGTTGTGTAAAGGGATTTATAGGTTATGTACTAAGAGGGCAGAGTCATTCATTTGTTAACCCATGTAATGCATGACAAAGGAGTGTCAGATTCTGAAGTTCAAAGCCTTAAACAAAACCCTTCAATGAAACAATATAATATTCCAATGTGAAAATCGGAATGAATGTACAGCCAGGGGCCTTTTCAAATTATTTTCAGTGATTTCACTACTGCAAATTGAAAACAATCAGTGCTGAAAAAAGTTTGGCATCAAAAACATCACTTGGAGGCAAAGCCGCTGGTTACATGGTTCACCCTGTCCAAGCCTGCATGGCTCAGAAACAGAGAGGGAGATCCAATAACAACAGTGCCAATAGCTTGAGGACTGTTCTTTTCGCTCTCTTTATGATTTCCTCACAGTATGGCATCCCTGCCAAGCTCTTCTAATTACTACGATTTTGTTGCGTAATCACTTTATCATCCAATTTCCAAATCCTGGTTTCAGAGAGTGACAGAAATGCCAACCCCAAACAAAAAGAACTATTTAGTTGATGTTCCTCTTTGGGGTAAACTCAAAATGATGAGGTGGTGCAGTGCAGTTCTTACCTGTCCTGCAGTGTCACAAAGCTGAAGTCTCACTGGTTGTCCATCCACCTGTACCACCGCTGGAGAAAAAGAAAGAGAGAGAGAGGATGAGTCACACGGTCAACACACACACACACACACACACCTGTTTCCATTTAGTCATCTGACACTGTGAACAAACACAACTTGACTGGACTTTACAGCCTTAAATGACCAATTTAAGCTTTTTTAATGAGCTTTTAAGATTTAAGAGGTTATTTTAATACATAATTAAAGAGCTAAGATGGACACTTTCCCTTATACGTACATATACATTAACAACTTTATATCAAATATATATGCATCTCTTTATACAATAACTTTATATAACTTTCATAAGCAAATTTTATATGGATTTATATAAATATAATACATTCTGTCAGTAATAATAATAATAATAATAATAATAATAATAATAATAATAATATAATAGACAACAACATTATTCTTATTTTCAAAAGATCTTTTTGTATAAAATCTAACTATAATATTAATAGGCATAATATTAATAATATTATTATACCCTCATGAACGTGTTACAGATCAACTGCCCAGACTTTTGGGTTAGTGCAGCTCATAAACAGCTCAGCCTCTCACGCTTTGCATGTTTGAAAGACTGTACATGCTGTTAAAACCTATGAGAATGTTTGTTCCAACATGCCATGGAACAGTGATCTCATGAAACACAGTTACGGTTCGTGACTTCAAAGTGTTCTGCTCGTCAAGTGCCCATTGTGGAGTTGTCTACAAATCCCTGTCATATGATCTGCCTTTAATTCAGCCCCTTCCCCCCTCAAAGTGGCACCTGTTGAATTGCGTAACTGCTCTCAAATCAGTGCAGAGTTTTCTAATCTGGCTCCAGGAGAGTGAGTGTGACATCATCACAGACTCCAGCACACAATATCTGCTCACAGTGCTTCACACAGTGGACCCAATGGATTTTAGGGGCCAGATTTTCAGGTCAGGCATTATTACGCAAGGGCTTTCTAATTACAAAGACATGCTTGTGGGATCTGACCACTGACTGGCTCTTGTTTGAGGTCCAAATTATGAAACGCTTCTTTGAGTGAAAATGATGTTATAGTAGGCCTACTACATAGTGAGCACTGCTTTAGGTTTTTTAAAAAAGTAAGGGACTAATACTTGACTAACTAATAAAAAAAAAAAAACAATTTACAACAATAAATTGGCACTAAAAATCAACTTTGCTGATTTTTCAGGTGTGTCCCAATTTTTTGTCAGCACGATTATATTTATGAAAACTAGTCATCGAATTCAGTCTTGCATGTGGTGGTCAAATATTTCTTGCTTTCAAATTATTATTATTTTTTTTATGAGTTCAGCATAAGACTCATAAAACTGATGCATGATCCTATGAATTTCAGTGTATGAGTGATTTTCAGACTGTGGTTACAGTTCAGTATACATTGCAAAAGTGGTAACCTGCAGTTATTACCTTAAATAACTATTTCTACCTAAAAATCCTAAACAATCCTGTATTCTGAATGAACTCACTGGTTTGTCATGACTTTTGAATCTAGCTCTGTTGACCCAAATGGAGAGATGACATGAAAAACAAAATACTATTTAAATGGATGTAATCAATAATGTTAACCAAGCATGCCTGTTACGAAGAACACTATACATAATAATAATAATAATAATAATAATAATAATAATAATAACTGAAAATGATCAAAATGAAGGTTAAAAAGTCTGGCATGTAGTTGATGAACTGCAATTGTGTTTTTTCCTGTGTGAACTTCAGGAGAACTGACTTCCATTCGAAAAATTGTTTAGGGTACAAGTTAAAAAGTACAGAGTTCTAGGCAAAAAGTCACTGACAAAATTGTTGGAAAAGTGAAATTAATTCTCTGTAAAGTTTATGCATTTGTTTGCAACTGATGCTCTACAATGGCATCATTATACGAATCCAAAGACTCACCTGAGAAATCGTCAAACGCTGTCGGGACGTATTTTGTTGGATATCCATTGGTTGTGTAGCTGACTATCAGGCTGGTTTTTCCCACAGCTCCGTCCCCGAGAAACACGCACTTTAACAGGCGCCCCTGGCAGTGCGCAGGCCGGGGGGATCTGGGTTTGTGTGGCGGCACCGGAGGCGCCATCAGGTTACTGTAATCCATGACGCGCTGCTCGACCGCAGGTGAATCGCACACTCCTAATGGAGTGACCCAGGAAAAAACATCAATAAGAAGCCTCTATAAACGACTAAGCACTACGAGCACTGCGTAAATGCGCTTGATCCGGTGCAGTGCGCGTAAACCGTCAATTTTATAAGATCCAAATACGTAGTATCTCCACGAAATCTACAGACTTAAAGAACCTACAACAGCTGGGCAAAGAGTGAGAGAAGCAGCCTTTATAGTCAGCCTTCATTTGATTAGCTCCTCCCTCCTCACATGGCTGCTCCAGCATCTTCATTACATTTGTTCCACTAGAAACAATGGCTATGGCTGTTTGTGTGTATATATATATATATATATATATATATATATATATATATATATATTCACAAAAAAAGGGTTTGAGATAAAACATTGGCATTTTAACTGCGGTTAATGTTTTATTTTTGTTTAATGCATATATATATATATATATATATATATATATATATATATATATATATATATACAAAATATATATATATATATATATAATGCAGTATATATATATATATATATATATATATATGCATTAAACAAAAATCTATTAATATATATATATATATATATATTCACAAAAAAAAAGAGTTTGAGATAAAACATTGGCATTTTAACTGCGTTTAATGTTTTTATTTTTGTTTAATGCATATATATATATATATATATATATATATATATATATATATATATATGCATTAAACAAAAAATCTATTCATATATATATATATATAAATATATATATATATATATATATTCAGAAAAAAAGAGTTTGAGATAAAATATTGGCAGGCCCCTCTTGACGACAGACGGCAAATGTTTTACTTCAGAGGATTTGTAAACATGGTTCCATTAAAATTCTTTTTTAAATGTTAATCTAAGAGGAAAGTATGCAACTTAGGGGCTCATTAGGCACATTTATGTTTATGAATATTAAATGTTAAAAGGTTGATTATAAAAATAAGTTGAAAAAATCCCTTAAAAACTGGGTTTATAAAATATAACAATGTCTTTAACGTAACTGAACAATTAATCTTTACAGCACACTATAATGATAGTTTGTATTAAACTTTATTAGCAGAATTGAATAATATGCCGTTTTTTTTTGTTGTTGTTTTTTTTTTTTTACGTCTGATTGAACCCATGCAACTAGGTATTAAACTGAGCTTTCCTTCCACCTAGTGGTCAAAATGTGCAACTGAGCTATTTAATATAATATATTATATTATGAGAAATTAATGTACAATATGTATACGTATTATGAATTGTATATATGTAATGTAAGATGAGTCTACGTATATAAATGTATTTAATTTGAATTAAACTGACTGTACTGGACTAGAGCTACATTAATTCACAGGATTAGTTTGTTATTAAATTGTATGAGAAAGAAAGATTCTGTCTGTGTAAATAAATGCAAAACGAATTATTTGTTTCTGAAATCACACATTTGTCTATAGCTTAATGTCAGATGGGGATATTATAAAACTTTTATAGCAGAATGTTTTCTTGCAGCTAGCTGGACACAAGCCAACGTGGACACAAGACGATGCATGCATCAGTTTTAAAATACTTTTATGGTGTGTTTTTATTTTTTATTTTTTGTAAGTTCGAAAGCCTCAGTCACTATAACAACATGCACAAAATGATCCAAAATCCTATATTGTGTGTTTCAGATTTTGTATAAGCCTTTAGCCTGAAACAAAGTTCTCCATATTGCATACAAAACAAAAAAGTGAAAAGTGAAACTACAATGTGTGTTAAAAGGAAGTACTATCAGTATCAACTCAGGCCTGTGACTAAACCTTTTAAGGCTTAAAGGCTTCCTGGTGTTTTCAGGAAAAAGTGCAGAGGGAGGAAGGGAATTATATGAATATTCTCGCTGACCCTCCGTTGCTTCATGGCCTTGGAAATATTTCATTACACTATATTTAAAAATATTATATATATATATATATTTATACTATATATTTCAATACACATTACACTATACTTGACGTATATTATTTTTGTCATCAGTACTCTTTTTTTAGAAGTATGCTACTGTGTATTACTTTTCACCAGAGTTCTGGTCCCTAGAATATGACTTATATGTAAGTATAGCTCCTGTTTTACTGTCTGTACTGTTCTCTCTGAAGCACCATAAAAGTGGCCCATATGTCTCGAGCACTATATTCCATCCCTTCTGAAGTCAATATTTTTGTGTGCCACAAGAATTAAATTTAAGCCATTAACCCCCTACTTTTTAAATGGCATCTACTAGGATACTGTAGATAGCAAAAGACATTTAACTGATTCATTCTGCCACATGAGGCCAAAAGCCCAGCTGATCTCAGCGATAAGCCACGTGATGACTCTTCTGACATGTTTTTGTTCAAAGGTCAGCTGTCAAGTATGTGGTGCAGTCAAGTTTTGGTATAGGGTGGCAAAAGGGATTTTCTTTGATGGGAAATCAAACTTACACTGAAATAATACCAAGGAAACAAAACATTGGAAAAGAAAATAACATTGTGGTTTTAATAGCTCGTAGGAACTTTAACAGGCTTAAGCTGCCCACACACATACACACACACACACCAATACAATGATTACTGGTCCTGCATTATGTTTCTGGCAGGCGAACTGCAGTCAGTCTGTATTCTAGCCTCTTTTACTTCACTGAAGTCATCCATGTTTATTCAGATAACTCTCAAGGGGCCATTATTGTACGGGCGGCTCAAGTATCTTAGTGGTCTGTTTCATTCATACACTCATACTGACACTGAAATGTGGAAATGAAAACGTGTCTTTAACTTCTCAGAATTCCAAAGCCTTTGATTTTTATCCAAGATTGTTCTTTGCGTGGTCCTCCTCCTATATAAGGCCCTGTGTCATTAGCCCCTCCCCCACTGTTGCAGAGGCGGGACTCTGAGTACAAACTGCTATTTAAGACATTTTTGAGTGACAGTGTGTAGCTCCTCCTTCTCTGATAGGTGTCTCAGTGAGCTTTGGGTTTAGCTCCACCGGGAGTGGGGTCGGGGGGTGGTCCGCCGCCCTGGGCCAGGCGATGAAGGCTGTTCAACAGACAAAAATACAATTAGAATAAAGTATAATTTGTGCTCTGTCATAGATTAAGAGAACCAATGTTTATTGGTAAATGGAGATCAGAACTGTCTGATTATCTATTATGATCACAAATATCATGAGGCATATTTAAGCACTGATATGAAAGGAAGATATAAATCACTGACTGCAGTAGATGGCGCTATACTCACAAGTCCTTTATGTTGTCAATGTGGGCTTGCACTGCTACAAAGCAGCTGTCCACTTTGTCCTGAAAGAAAGAAAATTACATGAGCTGCAATAATAGCATTAATGTATTAATAGTATATGTGTTAATAGTATTTTTTTTTTTTGTAAATAAAACAAAGATTATTTGATTTATTTTGATTATTTTTACAAGAAACATATTGTCAGTGTTTAAACTTCAGAATTTCAGTGTTTGTTTATAATTATTTATTTGTGGAATTTATTATCAATTTCTGAGTGAAATGTGTTTCAAAGTACTTATTATTATTTTTTTTTTTTTCAGTTTAGGACTGTCGAAAAATCTAATTAACTGATTTTTCAATATTTGCTCAGAAAATCCACTATAATAAATATTACAAATACTGTAGTGTCTTTCGAAATCAGTATATTGTTTGTTTTATTTCCATATCATTGCACATAAGCCATCACCAGTTAATAAATGAATCACTGGACTGTCAATTTAGTATGCTTATTCATTACAATTAATTTAAATAATAATGATATAAATGTATACTTATATGTATATATTTAATCAGGAAGACTTTCTCCATTAACAATCAAAAACTACAATTAAAATGACAAATTAAATTCAAAATTATGCTGTGAGAAGACACATTATCCCAGATTTAACATCAGCAATGCCAAACACATGGCAACTAACCACACTGAGCCAGTTTGAACATAAGAAGTGCAGATTAGATATTATAGATGCAGATATGGGGAAGAAATCATATGCACTACTTCTATGACACTGCATTATTATTATTGTGATATGTATTATTAGCATTATACTCTACATTTTTTAAGAAAAACAGATTTAACATAATACTGTATAAACAGTATGAGGTGGTAGATCCACTTAAATAATTTCCAGATTCAATTACAGATTATCAAGATACAAATAAATCGATAATTAAAATTGCAATGCCTGATGTCACCATGGGATTAACATCTGTAACATTTGTAAACAATGTTTCTTATTATATTCAGGAGTTAGGCTTATTTGAATATATAATATGTTTAACTAAACTACACAAAGAAGTACATAGAGATTATGGATTAGATGTCACTGTCATTAAAACCCACAGAGAATGTGTTACCTGGTGCTTTGTGTAAAACAGAGGGAAAGAGAAGACAGCAATCACACCTGAACAGCACATGATGACAAGAGGAGGAAGAACTAGTTAAAAAAGCATTTAGCATTAACTGCTCCTAAAGCATCATAATACAGGTATATGTCAGTTCTTCATAGTAAATGTAATGTAATTGGACACAAAAATGTCTAAATATATTTGAGGTCTTTGTATATGTGTAGATTTGCAAGTTATAGATTAACTAATGCAAGTTACACAGCATAGCTAAAATAAAAAAAAGTATTAAAGTTGGACATCATACCGATGATGAGCAAGGTAAGGCCATTGCAGAGGTTTCCCAGGAACGTGACCAGATACATCAGCAACAAGAACTGGGAATAACAAAAACATTTTATCACTCATTTCCTAAATGTTTGCGTATACAAACCAGTTTACAGAAAACACAAATCTGATGCCACAAGGCACTTCAGCATACCGTCAAAACTCAGCATTCACAACCAGGTGTAAATTCCTGAGTTTGTTATCTGAAACAGTGCTTCTGGCCCATATGTGTCTGCTTATATATCCTCAGTGTGGAGTTTCTAGTCACCAAGTCCAAAATTGGAAACCGCACTCAGGACAAGACACTCTTGTATACTCCAGTCTCATACTACATGAGACCACATGTGTCCCATCATGTCACATTCCATACAGGTCATAGTGTGACTCCGTGACACCCCGAAAGTTGAGGACTATTAAAAGTTTCAGCTGAAGACTTTGCAGTGCTAGGCAGAATTGAGATGTGTTTGAAAGACAAAGTTTGGTCACTTTTAAATAACTGCTCTTCCACTGAAATAAAACATCACTGTATTAAATACATTGTAATTGAAGACAAAAAAACAGAATACTTATCAGGATTTTGCTCATATAGTGAAAATAAAAATGTATTTAAAAATTCAGAAAATGTTTTCAAAAAATCTCATTAACATCTCAATTGTTTCTCCTAGACATAATTTCAGAAAAACTCGTAGATAGTTTGCAATGTTTCTTTTATATATATATATATATATATATATATATATATATATATATATATATATATATATATATATATATATATAGGTTAGCCGCTCACATCAAATTCAAGGTACTGATGCTTGCCTACAAGACGACCACTGGCACGGCACCAACTTACCTAAGCTCATTAGTTCAATCTTATGCACCCTCCAGAAGTCTGCGTTCTGCAAGTGAACGACGCCTTGTGGTGCCATCCCAAAGAGGTTCAAAATCACTCTCACGGACCTTTTCCTGGACTGAGCCCAGCTGGTGGAATGACCTCCCGATCTCAATTCGAACAGCTGAGTCTTTTACTCATTTTCAAAAAACATCTAAAGACCCATCTCTTTTTCGCCTGCACTTAACCAACTAAAAAAAAAAAAAAAAAAAACTTTTCTTATCTATCATATGCTTAAAAAAAAAAAAAAAAACCCTGGCTACGTGTTCTGTACTAGACTAACTGAGACTTGTCATGGCACTTGCATAACGTTGTTGTTCTCTTGTTGATCTGATTGCTTCTATTGTTCTCATTTGTAAGTTGCTTTGGATAAAAGCGTCTGCTAAATGACTAAATGTAAATGTAAATATATATATATATATATATAAATATATATATATATATATATATATATATATATATATATATATATATATATATTTTGGTAACATTTTATTTTAAGGTGTCCTTGTTACACGTTACATGTACTTAATATTATAATAACAATTATTTATGCATAATTACATGCAAGTAACCCTACGCCAAACTCTAATCCTAACCCTAACCATATAGTAAATACATGTAGATAATTAATATTATTAAGTACTTAAATATATAATTACACTGTAACAAGGACACCTTAAAATAAAGTGTAACCGTTTTTTTTTATAAAGCATATAAAGCAGATCTAGACATGTGGAGCTAGGGAGGAGGAAGGGGATTTTTTTTTCCTGCTTCTCATTTTTTTCCCACCTGAACAAAAGCCCCTAGTAATTTCATATGTGTCTCAGCTAGAATCAGAAGAGATGCTAGCAATGTCTCAAACTGTGCTCAGATAAGCAAGATATCGAAGTCTGCAACCAAATGTCAGAGATCTAAATATTAACTCAAACATTTCTTCCAACACTAAAATATAATAATTATGCCATCCACATTTATTGATTAATGTAGAAAATTAGTTTTAAAATGCTGCCATAAAAGTTTGCATAAAAACACAATAGCAACTTATAAACCTTAAAGAGGTCATATGACGTTGCTAAAAAGAACATTATGATGTGTATTTGTAATAAAACAATTTTATAATATTTAATGAAAAAAAAATAAAAAAAAAAAAACATTATTTTCCACATACTGTACATTATTGTACAGGCATTTGTTGCATCCAGTAGGGAACTTAATTACTGATTATAATGACTTATACTGCCACATATCGCACCGTGTAAACATAAAACCATGTCTGCATGTTTGATCGGAGAAACACTAAACAACAAATGCTGCTCTACACTGCTCAAAACTCGCGTTTGAATCATCAGTGGCAAATTCTTTAAATATGAAAACATACTTACAGGCTGTGAATCAGAAGCGCCAGACTGTACTTGCAAAGTTGGAACTGCCCCACTTAATAGAAACAGCCTTTGTGCACAGAAGCATTGTAGGCTACTCTCCCACATCTGAATAGTTGGGTTGAACTGTTCTGGAACAGTGTTGTAAATACAACTTAACCACTGATTTCTAGTTGTGTCCTCTTTTGGAAGGCCAAACAATGTAGTTTTAATTTCATAACGAAACACAGTGTCTCCACAACATGGAGTCGGCGGCAACAATACTACAGTGAGAATCAAACTTATGCCTTCTTTCTTTGCGTGAATATTTGGGCGGCGTTATGTAAATCTTCCCACACAGTGACGTAGACATGTGGGGGCATGTTTAAACGAGCCGTTTAAAGTCTTAACTTTTATAAAGAATATCTCTTTGGGTTTGAGACTTTAGTCTTTGCAACTTTCGGGATCTTATCTATGCACAAACAGCTTGTAACACTCCGAAGAGAAAGGAAAACTTGAAATTGCATCATATGACCCCTTAAATTTTTTCTCAAAATGCAGAATATTATAACGGATTCTGTAATTCTGTACCATAATGTCTAGGACACACTTCAAAATACACCCAAAACACTGTAAGAAGAATTTCATGCGGTAAGCCTTGAGTGTAATTAGAATGACAGCTGTGAGCGGCATTATTTTAAGTGCACAGCTGAGAGGCCTGAAATAAAGAAAATAATTTTTGTCCTTTGTAGAGGACCTTTTTAATCGCCACAGTGGGGATGCAAGCATCCTTAGATTTATGAATGTCATGGAAAGAGAAGCAAGTTTTTTCATATAAACAAACAAGCAAGAAGCAATTCGTTGGTTTCTTCCTGTTGCGGAGACAATACACGTTAACAGTGTAAAAAAATAACCATGAAATATGAGAACTTGCTATGAAACATTTCAAGAGAGTTTCTCATTATAATGTGTTTCTTATTGTTTTCTCAAGATATTATATATAAAAAAACTGTTTGCTGGGTCTCAGGAGGATGATGAACAAAAACAAAAGCCATATTCAAGTACTGAATTTGAGAGGAGACCAAAAAAAGATGAGATGAGAATTAAATAGAAGCTGACGGAAAAAAAAGAAATGACAAGAACCTCTTATGACAAGCACTACAGAGCACAAAACTAGAAATGTGAATGTGATATATTCTGAAAGAGAGATGTTCTTTCACAGAGAGAGAAAGAAAAATACTAAATAAAACATTCTAAGAGAGCGATCCTTCATCGATGTGGAATATATTTCATTGACCTAGCACACAGATTCAGCATGTGAGTGTTAAGATTAATGAATTTTATACAGAATCGTCAGTTCCCAGGGCTCACCTTGAGTGAGTTGAACAGGTTGCCCACAAAGATGAGGTTCCTTAGTGCGTCGATGGCAGAGAAGGACAGCACAATGGCCTTCTGCATGCAGTGCTGAGCCTCTTCTCCACTTAAACTGATGTCCAACTCTAGATATGACCTGCAACGCATCAATGCATACAGAGATTCTGACATTTAATGTACACTTTTTTATTTTTATGTATTTTTTCCGATCAAGATGACTCATTTATCCAAAGTAGATCCCATAACTTTTTCTATAATAGTTGCATAGTTGCTCTTTTGGCCCTATGAAAAACATCTTTTTACACTCTGTTTAGTTTATTATTAATCCACCTTCTAATAACGTGGACATCCATGCATCACAAATTTTTGTTTCTTTTTTTTCAAAAAATATTTCCATCACAGAGTCATTTCCATCAGGTGGAAATTAACTTTTATACATTTTTGGAATAAAATGTTAGACTCTGGTTTCTTGCTAAACTCTTTTTTTCCTTTTCTGACTAAATTCATAGCTAGCATTTTATGTAACCTAAATAGGTACAGTTCAGATGTTCTACACATTTAGCAGAATCTGACAAAACTACATATTGATTACAGGTGATATGCAATTAAAAAAATAATGCTCAAGCTCTTCAAAGAACTTCATAAGGGGCAAAAATGTTGGTCATGATGGAAATGATGCAACTTAAGTATACATTTGTTACTGTAAGTGCGTAAAAATGATTAAGAATCAATTGAACATTGCAACGACAAGTAAATGTAAATCAGTATAGTAGAAAGAACAATCTTAAGTAGAGAACAATCTTAACATTGTATAGCCAAAATATTAGTATTAAACAATTTTTCCTGAAGGAAAAGTTTATATATAGTTTAAAAGTTATATTCTTTTAGCTTAATGGAACAAAACAATTTACTATCACTTATAGACAGTCTTTGCATTATATAATGTTTACAATTATTAAACAATTTGCTTTAAAAATCTTGGCATAATGGAAAGGGCACTTGTTGTGTAGAAGACCACCACATGATGTTGGGTTACAACCAAATGCTCTCCTCAGGGCTCGTTATGTTCTGTTTGTACTAAGGTGAGGATATGTTAAGGAAATATCTCGAATCAGTTAATTAAAAACTGAAAAAGAGTGAAGAAGAGGCCAGGGACTCACTGGAAAGGGTGAACTCCATCTCCCAGCTGGAGCACATGCAGCAGTTTGTAATAGATTCTGACTGAGATTGTGAAGCACATGATGGCCAGGGAGAGCGTGGACACTACAGTGATGATGCTCAGCTGAAACAGGGACAGCAGCCCCACCACCAATCCTGTGAGCACCATCCCTGTCCGCTCCATATCTTTCCAGTAGATCAGGTCCATTACTGCATGGAACGAGACTCCAATTTACTCCTACAAAAAAAATTAAAAAACAAAACATCATATTACCACTACACTCCTAAAAAAACAAACCAACTCACAACTACAATTACAAAAAATACTAGAATACAAACAAGATTACACTCATGATTCTCCTCAACAAGCCACTGGATTTAAGATATTATTCATATCTATATTTATATCACAAAATTTCAAATCATAACTGTCATTAATGGGGTACATAAAACAACATCCACTAAATCACAACCACAAAAAGAAAATGATAAACCAAATGACATACTCACCAGAAGGACATGTTCTTAGGTGAATGTCCTTGATGGACATGAAACAACATTCAGATCAACCAATCAGATCTAAAGGTTAGAATTAAACGCTGAGGTTATGTCTTGAACAACATCATTTTCATCCTATAGCATTAAGGTTAAGGATAAGGTACAGTAGGGCAATGAGTGGTTAATAGAAACCAAAGGATGTCTTAATTTAACAAATTATTTGACACCATAAAGTCCTTGCTCATTGTTTCAGAAGCATTTTTTAAAGAGTACATACATTACATATGAGGAGAACTTACAGCATTACAAACTTTGATTTGAAATAAAAAAATATATTGGAAACCTGACAAAAAGGTGTGTAACAATGGAAATTGAAACAATTAAAAATTGTAAAGAACTACAATACAATGAATCATTGCAAATGGCATAAAATAAAAATGAGGGATAAATATAAAAAGATGTTTCATATGTATATAGAAAGAAATACATTTTAGGTTTATTGCAAAATATACATATTGCCACAGTCATGGACTTTTGTTTGTGTTTCTGTCTTCATTTTCATTTGATTAGTTTGTTCTGTTCACCTGTGTTTATCAATTATCTAGTTTGTCTCCATTCATTTCAGCCCAGTGTTCTCCTCATTTCCCTTGTCCTGTATTGAGTATGAGTATGTTTTATGTTATGAGTTTTTCTCCAGCGTTTCTTCTGTGGATTTATTAAAAGACTGTTATCTGTAATCCTCCATTGTCTAATGCTCTATACAGCACCAACACACTACCGTAACACAATACAGAAAATATAAATTTTAATCTTAGCTTCTACTTTTACCTTTTCCTTCTGACTCAACCAACGCAAATCATATCCTTTAAGTAAAGCTCCTCTTTTGAGCAAGAGGATCGCTCCCTCAAGGACCACACAAGGGACTTTCTATATCTGGCCAACCAGACTCATTACCCAGACAGCTGCCTGTGCACCTTTTATTTTGTCTGACTTAACACCCCGACTAAGGGAAAGCTGTCCGGGAATGCTCCCCGAGGGAGTTTCGCCGCTTTCGTGGAGTGGGTGCTGGAGAAAAATGGACTGTATTTCTCTGTCTGCCCAGCTGAGGAGGACATCTCCAGCCTCACTCCTGAAAGAGAGACCACACCAGCCACTACACGGCGCAATCGCCTGAGCTCACCGCAGAGGGAGAGCCTGAGACCGCAGCGACACGAGCGCCAGCGTGTAAACCCGTGACTGAGCCCATCATCGCCCTGGAGCCTGAGTCTCAAGAGACGTCTGACCAAGTGTGTGAGCCGGCTACACTGCATGTGCCTAAGGGAGTGCTTGTGGAGATCGTGGGCTTGGAGGAAAGCCCGGCCCACACTCCTGCCTCATAGGGTGAGCTGCAACGGGTCTCTGGTTATTATGAGGAACTTATGGATATCTTTCAAGATGATATAATTGACTGGTTTGGAGAGGTTGTTCTCAGTTCCACTGAACCTCCAGTGTTTCCCGAATCTCCTATGTCTCCTGAGTCTCCGCTGGTTCCGTCCAGCTCTCCTACATCTCCTAAGCTCCCTGTGACTCTCATGTTACCACCCAGCCTCCCTCTCCCGCCTATTCTCTTAAAATCAGCCAGTTCATCAGCCCAGTGTCCGCTGGTTCCTGTCAGTCCCTCAGCTCACCCTCAGTCAGTGCCATCTGGGTGATCTGATCTGCCTCGGGACTTCCAGTCTCCAGCTCCACCTAGGCGTGAGGATCCCCTATCTCCGCCTTCAGCCTCTGAGTCCCGTACTCCACTTCAGTCCTCCGACCCATCGGCTCTGCCTTTGCTCCTAGCTCCCTCGTCTCCACCATGGCCCATGATCCCACTGGGTCTATCGGGCTCCCTCGTCCCTCCGGCTCCGCCTTGGTCAGGCGTCGACCATCCGTCGCCTCGGGACTCCACTCCTCCGCCTTCTCCTTGTCACTCCGTCCTTCTGGCTTTGTCAGGCTCCTTCTTCCCTCTGGCTCTGCCTTAATCCTCAGTCTCTCTGGCTCCGCCGTGGTCTTCCGGATCTTCTTCTCCACCTCGGTCGCCTGAGCCTTCAGCTCCAACTTGGCCCTCTGGACCTCGGGTGTCATAATGGCTCTCCATCTGCTCAGCTCCACCTGGGTCTGTTTCCATCATTCGTCTCCAGGGTGACGTCTGCCAAATCTCCACCATGGCTCCTCCCTCCCTCGACTCCACCTTGGGGCCTCTTGCTGGCTGGTCTCTGGACCAACACCTGGCTTCTCCTGCTCCTCCTTCTGTCTTCTCCACCATGGTTCCTACCATCACCTTCTCCCAGTCCCTATCTTTCTCCTGCTCCATGTCCTCCTCCAAAACCTCCACCCTCCCTCCTCAGTTGGACTTTAGGGCACGAGGATGTGCCTTCTGGGAGGGGGGGCGAACTGTCATGGTTATGGACTTTTGTGTTCCTGTCTTCATTTTCATTTGACCTAGTATGCATTAGTTCATGCTCCCATGATTTGTAAACCCCTGTGTTCTCCTCAGTTCCCTTGTCCTGTATTAAGTGTGAGTATGTTTTATGTAGATGTTGGTTGTGCTGCATTTTCCCTGAGTTTCTCCAGCGTTTCTTCTGTAGATTTATTAAAAAACTGTTATCTGTAATTCTCCATTGTCTAGTGCTCCTTACAGTACCAACACACTACTGTTACACATATAGGCTACACAAATATCACAGTGCTTCATGGAAATGGACGGCCACTGACATGTTCTTTTGGCATAATTTGCTTGATTCAGTTCTCTGATTGGTGGAGATTTTATCTGTGGAATTATGGGTAAGGTAATTTTTGACCAAGAATTCCACTGTTAAACACAATTATTTAAAAATGTGTTTAAATAATGCAGGTTAATTGCTTCAAAGGATGCATATACCATCAATTACAAACCTTGTAGCTCAGCGTAGTTCTGTCTTTGAAGGTTTAGAAGTTATCATTAAAAACCAACTTCCCTATGGGGAAAATGAATTAAATGTTTACTTATTGAACAAGACTGTTATAGAGGTTGTCTATAAGAGATCTGAAACAATAAACAGATGGAGACAAACCTTTGAATAGAATCTTAAATCTTAAAGTATAATGTTCACAGAAATATAAATAGCATTTGATGATAACTTAATAAAAAATAAAATAAAAAGAAAGAACAGTTGTAAGGCAGCAGATGAGGTGACATGGTAATGAGTTAAGCAGCTGTCTAGGCTATATTTTTGCATAACGATTGGCAGGATTAGATTAACTAGCTCCTCCCAAACCTTTGTTTAGAGCTCTATTTTTTAACGAATGCCAAAATGGAATGTTACAATGAGGAATACAAATACAGTGATACTTTGAAAGCACTGTAAGAATCAATGTAGATAAATGTAAATCAAAACATCTAAGAAAGGACAGAAACATTGATGCTACAGTAAATGAGTCAAAGGGTAAGTTTTAATTATCAATGACAGGGAGATGAAATGGCAAGGAGTCTTTTGGGCTGTCCTCGGCTATTTTTAGTTGGTGTAAGAAGGATGAGAAAACTAAGAATTTAAAGCGGTCTCTTTAAAGCACATGCTGACAGGATAGTGTCTGGTCTTCAAGATCTGCACATAACGTACTCTCCTAGACTCCCAGTAATGAGAACAGCTATACTTCTCAATCACAACCACTCATCAATGCTATAAAGCCAGTTTTATTCACTTGGAAAACATTCTGTACCCTGTCTAAAGGGACTCAAGAAAAGCAATAGCTTACAGGCTAATTCTGTGGCTAATCCATTCAGAATTACCACAGCGCTAATGCCATTCATGTCTGTTGTGCAACTCTTAATGGTGGACCTAGCAGCAGGTGAATGGACTATTTATAACCTAAATGTAATTACAAGCCTCTAGCTTTAGACAAAACTGTTGTTATGCCAGGTGGCCCAGCTGACTTATTTGACGCAGTTAGCTTTAGCAAGCTTACTCAGCTCAGGCAATATAAACAAATGCAAAGCTAATAACATTTTAAACTAGTTTCTAAAAGAAACAAACTGTGTACTTTCAGATTGAATGAAAGTTACAGAATTTCACATTTTTTTATAATGTTAGCGACAAAAGCATGTTTATTTGTTGAATAATATACAGTCAGCTGATCATTATAACTAAATCACAACCCAGACAAAATGGTTAGTATCATCAGGGTTTTATTTTGTGGTAGGCTAATGACTGACTACATTATCCCACTTATTACACAGCTACCAAATAAATAAATAAATGGATATGAAATATTGATATGAGATACATTAAAATACAAATGAAAGTAGCACAGTTATAGATCTATAATAAAATATTTGACTGGCGAATGCTACAATTAACCAATCAAGTATTTCAGAGAGATAGGCAATTAAATATATATTGAATAAAAACTGAGAATAACATCTAGACATGTAGCCTACTATGAAGTTGTTTTCATTCATTTCCTTCACAAACACACATTCATATTATGAAATACCACACATATCTCGCTTTCATAATCAAAAATAATAAAAATAATAGACTCAACTCAAATGACAGCATAAACTCTCAACTCTTTGCTATGTGGTTCAGACAGGAATAAAAGTTGACCTAACCCATGTCTCTAAGTTCTCTCAGCTCACATGATCCTCTATGGACACAATCATTCTCTGAAAACCCCAGTTTGTGTGTATTTCCTGCTCCCTCACCTTTACTGCTCATTTTGGAGTCTTCATGGGCCGATCCCTCTCTCGCCTGTGTCTATGTCCCTGATCTTTTCTAAAAAAGCCCTCAAGCTGTTTTTGGCTGGATCTGCTCTGTCAGCAGCCCCCAGTCCAACAACCCAAAAATAAATCTGCACAATTGTGCACGCCCCATTAAAGAAGACAGAAGCAGTTAGACTGACAAATACACTCACTCACAAATACACTGTACATACTTTACATTTACAGTACATGTGATCAGTTCTGACAAATTATGTAATTATATTTATTTATATATTTATATTTATATAAATACTAGACTTTACAATCCTACAACTACTGTTATGAAGAAGACAAATCTAAATCAATGTACAAACACCTTATTTTCACTGAAATCATAATCATGCATTATACTGTAGACCTCCTCTATATATAATATACATAACATAATTCTTTACTGAATATTATAATTCTATCCTCACTTTCCTTTTTCCTTTTGCACGTTTTCATTAGCTTACAACAGGAAGCTTCTCAAGATTTCAGGTTATGGATGGCCATAATGAGTTGTATGAGGTGGTTCTAAAATTAATCTTAAATTTGGAAAAATGTTATGCACACAATGATCGGAAACTGGTTTCACATGCAATATCATTACACTGCAATAAATAAATAAATAAATTAAATAATAAAATAATAATAATAATAAAACCCAAAGGGATAGTTCATCCAAAAGCAAGAACTCTAAATGGCTTGCATGGAACACCATTTGAAACACCAAAAAAAAAAAAAAAAAAAAAAAAAAAAAACACTGTATAATATTTTTCAAAGTGTCTTTGTGTTTAAGACAATATAATTATTGTCATTTTCCTTTTTCCCCACCCATCCATTGTGCGCTTTCTGTGAAAAATAATGTATTTTAGGCTATTTTACCTACAATATTTCAGACTATATTGTAGAAAAAAAAAATTTTTTTTGCAGTGTACATGTATGTGGTTACTTTGAGAATCCATGAGTAAATAGATTTATTGTGCAGTTTTAATGTGTTATACGTTTTTATTATTCAATTTCTGTACTGCTAACAAGAATTCTCTCAGTAATGTATGTTTTGGACACAGATGTCTCTTTACAGAGAATATTCTTCAGTGCACCAAATCACATAATCCATTTTGCCACTTCCATGCTGGAAGCACATGCCAACCATAATTGCTCTGACCCATACGGAAGACAAAGGGAGCATACTGCTTTTACTGCTCTGTGTGGAATAATGAAGACAGACTGGCCAAGAATCCACTCAGTGGCATCATCCCATTATGGTTCAGCCCCTGGAGTGTGTTACCATGGCGATGGAAACTGTATTCTCCAGTAAAACATTAGCATTTGTGCTAACCTGTGGGAGGCCTGTGCTTCTCGTGAACAAGAGAATCCATATCCCTCGGTTCTGTTTTACATATTGACTAATGAAGTGCTGACAGAAAACTACCAGGGTTTAATCAATATGACAATTCGAGCAGTCTTGGAGAAACAGATAATTGATAATAATGACGGGAAGTGATGTCTAACCTGCTATCTGGATGCGAACTGTTGGCCCCACGGATAAATTGAGAGCGGAGTACCACTGCTTACAGAGCTGTTCTTCCTGAGTGATTCGTCCAATGGCGGGAGGTGTTGTATGTGATGGCTCCACCATCTGCGGGGTGGTGATGGTTTCCATGGCAACAGAAGGGTCTGACCCATGAAACTGTGGTACTGCCAACATAATTTACAATTAATCATCATGATATTATCTCAGTGATACTGATTCTATGCAAAAGATGAATGAATGTTTATGTCTATATATTTGCTTACCATTGTAAAAAAAAAACTTATAATTAATAACATTTTATTTTTATTTTAAAACAAATTATTAAAATTCTAAATTAAATAATATTAAATGCTAAATAGAAAAATAAAATACTTAAATACATATTTTTTAATTTAATTTTGAATTATTTTAAGTTAAAATACAAATAAAATTGTAGAGAGGCTATTTGCCCGAAACGTCTCAGGTTACATATGCAGCCCCATGAGGGAATGAGATGCTGCGACATATGCAGCCCCATGAGGAAATGAGATGCTGCGTTCTCTAGCGGACACTATGTGGACTGCCCCCAGCAGGACCAGTGTCTGAAGCATGTGTGAAACAATTCCAATTCCATTGGCTCACGTAGCCTGTGAGGTCACAGGCAGGCACCCGGAAGCATAAGTGGGTGCCTGCCAAACACGTCACCAACTTGGTTGTCTGAAGGAGACAACCAAGTATGGCGACAACCAAGGTATGGTGAGGAGATGCAGCTTTACATGCATAACCCAAGATGTTCCCCTTCTAAGGAACTCACACTGCATCCTCTAGAGGACACTATAGGGAACAGAATGCCCACTGAGCCATGCAACGGCACATGTCTCTTCACCTGGTGAGAGAGCACCAAGAGAAGTGACAGACATACACTGAAACTTTTCTCAGAAAGGGGGCAAGCTACAGATACCTGGGGCCACTAACATAGGTGAGAACAGAAACTGCCACGAATGCATTGCATTGAGTGTGTTCGACTCCCTTGAGAGGCGGGTGCACTCATGCAAATGCTGTCTACAATCTTGAGTTAAAGGCAAAGCTTTACCTCTTCTCTCAGTAGCCTGCAAATGCATCACCATGAGGGCATCCTGCTTTCTCAAGAGTCAAACGCAGATTCAGGCTTATCTACGGCCTTCTCAAAACTCTCTGCAGTGAACCCCAAAATCCGAGTCTATACTGTGCCTCAGCAGCAGCGGGACCCAAACCGTGCGACACACTTATCCTTCCACAAACAGTACACATGCGAGCAAACATACACATCATGGGCGACGTGGGCCAATGGGATTGGAGTTGTTTCACATGTGCTTCAGACACCAGTCCTGCTGACAGCAGTCCCTGTAGTGTCCGCTAGAGGACACAGAGTGAGCTCCTTAGAGGGGTTATTAGTAGTTGCTGGAGAATTGCTACAGTATGTGGCTGTAAAGGTGTTTTGATGGGGTTTTAGTGTGTTGCTATGCTTTTCCAATGGGTTTTCTGTGTGGTTTCTTACTGGCCAAAGACAAAATATCCCACCTCCAAGTTTCAATGATTTTCTGGCTATTAGATATGGATCAGGCCCCTATAATGCAAGTCAGTGTCTGCTTTGAACAAAGCTATTGAAAAATACATCATGCACACATGCAAACACACACGTTTGTTAATATTTTGTATACATTAGCACCTGCTATTTGCTCATCTTGATGACTGCATGTTAAGTTGTGTGTTTGGATGCCTGAGATCTCCTCCGTTGCTTCCCATGTCCCTGTGTCTTTATCCTGAAACTCCTCCACCCTGTGAGTCTGTGGCTCTTGAGTCCACTGCAGGATCTCCTCCTCCGCATCTCCCTCCCCTTCTACAGTCAAGAAGGCATGAGAGTCCCACTCCACAGCAGGGGAGTCCGGAGGTACCTGGGTCTCCAGAGTATCCGTGCGGTGCAGTGAACCGCGGCTGCCCCTCCCGCCAGTCCTGCGGCGCCCCGAGTCTCTCCGTGATGAGCCATCGCTCTCGGAGAAGGCAATGTAGGAGAAGGTGAGCTCAAAGGAGTTCTGACGTGGTGTGCCCCATACGGAAGAGCTGCTGAGACATGCGTCATCATCCTCCAGGCCTTCATCGTCGTCAGACCATTCCCTGGCTGTCTGCAGTTCTGGGAAGTCAGACTCCTCATTTCCACCTGAGAAAATATGGTGTACATTTAGGGCTATATATGTGATATCCTTTAAGGGGCTATAATAGATGTAGATACGAACAATGCAAAGAAAACTGAAGGACTCATATATTGGAATATGTGTGAATATACTGTATATGAAAATATTACCATCTGAGCAGGGAGGAGTGGAGTCAGGTGTTGAGCTCACTGTTCCAAATTCCTCTGAAACGAGAGAGCAATAAAATTATATATATGTATATATATACATATATATATACATATATATCTGAATACGTATATATGAGAGCAATAAATGATGCTCAATTTAAAGGAATCACTTGAAATTTTATATTATATATAATATATACAGTCTTAGAGTATATATATATATCATTATTTGGCTAGACAGCAAAGAACACGGCAAAAATTCTGTAGTAATTTTAAGTAAAATGCAGAAAATTGTACAGTGAAAAGTGAAAGTCGTGACATTTTGGTAACCTATACTCGGAATTGGTGCTCTGCATTTAACCCATCCAAGTGCACACACACAGCAGTGAGAAGTGAACACACCATGAACAAACACCCGGAGCAGTGGGCAGCTCCCGAGGAGCACATGCCCGGGGAGCAACTGGGGGTTCAGTGCCTTGCTCAAGGGCACTTCAGCCATGGGTATTGAGGGCGGAAGAGAGCACTGTTCATTCATTCACTCCCTCCCACCTACAACTCCTGCCAGCACCGAGACACGAACCTGTGACCTTCGGGTTACAAGTCCAACTCCCTAACCATTAGGCCACAGCTGCCCCCGGATGTTCATCATGATGTCTTATGTAAGTTGTAAGTTGAAGAATAAAATAAAAAAATAAATTTTGACTACAGTATGCCCATTACTTCCTGATTTCTGTCCACACCAAGGCTGTATCCGAAAACTGAAAAATGCTGCCTTCGGAGGATGCATTGCAAGGTAGGAAGGCATCAAGGCCCATCCGAATTCAGTGTTAGCTTCAGTTCCTGTCTCCTGAGATGCCTTCATCTGGCCGATTTTTGAAGGCAGCATATGTGTTTTCTTCGCTGCCATTGATATCTCACAATCCTGTGCGTTCCATTCTGTGACAGTTAAGCCAAAAAATAAAGATGGCATCTAAAAGTTGCGGTCAGTGGTCAGTTTGTGTATAAATGTATGTTTTTGGTCAACGTTTTCCACTTTTTATGTCATTTCTAGCGAGAAATTAATATTCAAATAACCAAAAAACCACTTATTTATCACCAAAGCTCTCTATATTTTGCTGTAGATCATTAAACCATTACTCTGCCTCAGAAGCCTGTCCAAAATCAGTTTCATGAGGTGCCTTCGTGCAAAAACGCTGCCTGCAAAGTCATTGCCTGACACGGCAGTGAGGCAGCAAGTCAGCTGCCTAAGTTTTCGGATGCAGCCCATGTCCTCCTGTGGTATTGACTGTTGCAGATAAACCTGACCTTAAATGCCACATTAAAACAAAACAAACTTTATTGTTAGTCATACAGACCTTTCCTTCAAGTGTGCAGTTCCTGCTCTAAAAAAGAAAACAAAGCATACCACCCTTCCACCTGAATACTATAATAATACATAAAACAAAAAAATATAAAAAAATCATAAAAGCCTCCAATCCTCCACATTTGGACTAATTAAAAAAAGAGAAACAAAGCTGTATTCAGATCTCTAAGTCAAAGGTTTTCTTTTCAGCTCTTTGTCACATATTGTACAAAAATGAGTGTTGTATTTCATGTCTGGTCTATAAAAACGTGATTAGTGCCTTTTTATTTTATATTATATTTACATACTTGCATATACTAATAAATAAAAATTCCAAAATTGGTAAACATTATCAAATAAACATAAAATACAAAAAACACAACAAAATAACTTTTCAAATCAAATTTGGTAAATATTGTCTTATATCCAACTACACATATATATATATATATATATATATATATATATATATATATATATATATATGTAATACTTTTTCTAAATAATGGAACTTTAAAAAAAATATATTTTTACATGATTTTTGAATCAAATTCACTTATAAAAACTTAATGTTAAACAAATTTAAATCGCTAATTTTAATATGCTATACTTCAATGCCATGTTTTGTTTTGTTTTTCATTTTTCCCCTCCTCTTGTGATATAGCATGGTGGGCCAAATTAAAGGTCATCACAGGCCTTTGTTTGATCATCTATGTAACTGAACACATTTTGGGTTCCCAAAGAACCTTTCAGTTAACTTCAGTTCTTACTCCAGTTTTTAAAAGAACCATTTTTCTCTCAGTCTGAAGAATATTTCCATGGATGTCAAAGGTTCTTAAAGGAACCATCGTTACTAATAAAGAACCTTTATTTTTAAAAGTGTATTGCAAAGCAAATGAAATAATAATTTTTGCATCATATAGTACATTTTAAATTAATTTTATACATTTTTAATTTGTCTTTAGTCTACATTCTTGGCTTCGTTTAAAGTTCACCATAATATTGTATTTTATTTAAAAAATAAAATAAAAAGAAATTCTCACAAAAACTACTTCAAACAATACAGTACGCCTGTTGAAGATCCCTGATTTAAATGATAGAACCAATTCAATTAACTTCAAACATGCCCATTACAAAGGAATATATGCTAATATCTACTAATAATAAAAAATACATTGTTTTTCTGTGTAAACAAGAATATAATTTGCTGTAATTAGCAGTACTCAGTGTTTACACACATGCTGTAAGACAAATTAGATAAAAACAAACCAGTTGTAGCAACTGTTACACCAAATCATGCCAGATTATTACTAATGACAACCATTTTTCTTTTTTTTCTCTCTTTTTTTGACATTGATTTTCCTCAAATACATTTGTAAACAGCACAAGTCTCATACAGATGCTGCATTATAGGAACAGAGCTTGTACACACTGCATCATCAGCAGAATCCAGCAAAACAGACAGGTGAACAAGTGCTGGAGCCAACAAGCAACCAAGATGATGCATCAGACACAAAACAAAAGAATACAAACACGTCAGCGGCATACAGAGAGAAATATAGAGACAAAGGAAGGACTCACTGCAGTGGGAGAACCCTAAAACCTGACCCATGCTCCATCAAGGCACCGCTGGGCCCATCCAGTCTAGAGTCCCCCCTCTCCTCCGTACTGTGGCACTCCTCTGCTGAATCGCTCCCTCTCTTTTCAGCTCTCTCACGCTCTGTTCTCTTTCACGCACCCCTCCCTCCCTCTCTCCTTTAGTGCACTGCTGTTTCTCTTTCTTTCACCCTCCCCTCTCTCCATCATGCGGCCCCTCCCAGGTTCACTCGCTCTCTCATTCTCTGCTGCAGCCAAAAGACTCAGAATGCTACTGTGTGTGTGTGTGTGTGTGTGTGTGTTTACCCATGAAGTATTGTGTGTGTGTGTGTGTGTGTGTGTGTGTCTGCTCTCTGCCATCTCAGATCAGCATCCTCTTTATGTCTGTCTGATTGAATTTAACAAGGATGAACATGTTACACCATTAAAATGACCCATGAAGTATTTTTTAATTTTAATTACCACCTTTTAAGAAATATTACTCAGAGATTTTACAACAAATAAAACTTTAATAAATTTTACATAGTTATTTCAATAATTATTAATTTATTAATGAAAATATTTTAAATAAATAATTTTATTTTGAATATTTTAATTAAATAATTTTAAAACATTTATCTACACAAAGATTCTTTAGCTACTGTTAGTAATAAATAAGTTGGCACGGTAGACCAGAAATCAATGTTATAAATATGAAATTGTGTAAACATGAAATGGTGATTAAACATATTAAAATATCCATTAGTGTAAGGAGTATAAATGCAGTAAAAATAAAAAAACAAAGGTGGCAAAGTGGATTGTGTTTTTTATGACTTGGGTAAGCATTATCAATAGCTGTGTATACGCAAATAACTCTCACTGAGGTGGTACTTTTTCAGAAGGTACACCTTTGTACATTTAGGTACTAATCTATAAACTTTAGATACTTATATATAATTTTACAGTACCATTATAGACTCTTTACAGGTACAAAGGTTTACCTTTTGCAAAGGTACCACCACAGTGACAGCTTTTGTACCTTTTTTTCTGAGAGCATATGTACTCATTCATGTAATTGTAAAAATCATAGCATACAGTCAAGTAAACAGCATTATATAAAAAGTGTAATAGTAACGTGTACAAACACAAAAAAGGGAATCTCTAAAAAAGTAAACCTGCCTCTTATGTAATTGTAATTATGCAGGCTTGAATGTCAGGGTTATATAATGCCCTTGCTCACTTTAATCACTCATTGTGAATAAATGGCTTACATCCAAACGTCACACACCTACGCATCTTAAATACAGATAATCTGCAAGCCTTCCAAGAACTGGGCCTTCCTAAGGAGGACAGTTCCTATTCATAAAGACAATTACCTGAAGAGATATGAAAACTGGCTATTCAACCATCCAGACTACTGTTTTACTATTTCAAACAATTTATAGTAGTGAAACGCAAACTTTACTTATAGTCAATTAGGAGTGTTTGTGACAACATGTGGTTCTCACTGGCGATTAGGCATTTAGAAGATCAAAATTAAATCTAAATATCTGGATAAGCCCACAGCAGCTGTGAACAGATATGAAAAGTCGGCTTTAAGTCACTATCAATTTGTATTGAACAATAATTGGACTATATTGCATAACACAACACATTTCAAATATATACTGTCAAAATCCAAATCACATCCCAGCAAAAGCTCATGGTCAATATTGCACATGACATTTAAATCTGTCCTGTTTGTATGCTCATTATGAAACACTGTGTAGTTCATCAAGTGCATGTGTGCACGCTAACTAATCCAGACACATTACGGAGTAGGGATTACATGAGAGTGTACAGATGAAAGGAAAGACAGAACACTGTCTGAGGATGAGTGAACATAAATAGATTAGCCAATCAGAACTTGGCAAGTAAGAGGACAAGGCTTGGCAAAAGTAATAAACACACCCAGAATTCAGAAGACTTCATGTCATTAGAACAGTCCAATGGATTTCCTTGGGAACAACAGAAGCTTGCTCAAACATATTTAGGACACCAAACTAATTGTGTGCATTAACACTGTTTGTCCAGCAATAGACCCTTCTATTTTAGCTCCAACTCAACGGGAGGCACTGGATCGGCTTCGGAGGACCAGAAAGAGGAGTTTGAGGAACAGTAGGAGACTGAAGCAAAGGATCTGTGTGGCCATGAGAACCGCCAGGCGAGCCAGCAACATGGAGGTGCCCTCATTCCTGAGGCAGCTGGTAAAGGAAACCGAGAAGATGGTGACCTTCTTCTTCAAGGGTGGCCGACGGGAGCCGGGAGTTGATGATGAGTACTCTGAAAATGAAGAGGACATGGGCAGACCCTACCTAGAAAGGCCCATTTTGGAGAAAGATACAGCAGAAGGCGGGTCGAAATGTGGCATTAACTACGGCATGGCCAGTATGCAGGGTTGGCGTGCCCAGATGGAGGATTCCCACACCTGCATGCCAGAGATGACCAATGCCTTGCCAGACTGGAGCTATTTTGCCGTGTACGATGGACATGCGGGGAGAATGGTGGCTCAGTACTGCTCCAGACACCTGCTGGATTTTATTCTCGACACAGGTACTCACCGATTATATGCAGATTATCAGTCTTGAAGATAAAATGATGGAATTTGTACATGCAAACAGTGATGTTGTGCTTTTACATGTCAGCAATTTCAAAATGTAAACTAGATTTTTAAATTTAAAGACTGAAATATTACTGCCAGTGCAATATCTGCTAAGCACAATAATTTGCTGGTGTTCTAGGTGTCAGACAGCTTCATATTATTAAGTTTCTCGTGTCAGACTGCTGCAGATGGTTACTTATAGGCAAAGTAAAAAGAGCTGTGAGGTATTGTTCATGTCAGGATGGTGTTTTATATATAAACTGCTAAAAAAGACTTTTTAATTTGTATATTTTTATTAAAATTTTTATAAAAAGATTGTTAGACTTTTTTTGGACTTGTTGTCGACTAAATTTCTTTAAAATGCTACAATTACTTTTTCTAGATATTTTTGTAATACTCATCCTCAAGTTCTAAACTTGTAAGAATTTCTTTCAGCTGATGAACACATTTTCTGAAGAATGTTGGCAACCAAAATGTCGACAGTAGCCATTGAATTGAAAAAATAAAATAAATAAATAAAATACTATGGAAGTCAGTGAGGAAGACATTCTTGAAAATATCTTCTTCTGTGTTCAGCAGAAGAAAGAAACTCATTAGTAGGTCAATTATTAGGCCATCTAATATTTTGGAACACATTAAGTGATGTAAGGTTAAACAGTCATGTAGGTTGAGCGGCAGGTTTCTGGGCAGATAGAAAGGCCTCATGTCACTGTGTTTGACCCTTTTGTATGATTGTCTAATCAGGCTGTGTGACGGTGGATGAGGATGTAGACCAGGTCAAAGATGGCATCAGAGTTGGCTTTCTTAACATAGATCGTCACATGCACACACTGACCCGCAATGAGAGCTGGGACCACAGTGGATCGACAGCAACCGCTGTCATGATCTCTCCACGAAACATCTACTTCATCAACTGTGGTGATTCACGGACCTTCCTTTGCCGCGATGGCCAGGTGGTCTTCTACACGGAGGACCACAAACCTATCAACCCACGTGAGAAAGAGCGCATCCAGAACGCTGGCGGCTCCGTCACCCTGCAGCGCATCAACGGCTCGCTGGCCGTGTCCCGCGCCCTTGGCGACTTCAACTTTAAGGAGGTGGAATGGAGGACTCAGACCGAACAGCTGGTGTCTCCTGAACCAGAGGTGTACGAGCTGGAGCGAACCCCAAAAGATGAGTTCCTGGTGGTAGCGTGTGATGGTGTCTGGGACGCCATCAGTAATGAGGAGCTGTGTGCATTTGTGCGCAACCGTCTGCAAGTCTGTGATGATCTGAGGGAGATCTGCACACAGGTCATTGACCTCTGCCTCTATAAGGTTGGTTACAGCAGTGAGAGGATCCCATTGGTTTGGCCACAGGTCATAAATTTAATCTCCAGCGAGATTTAACTAAAACTATTAAAATTGTTTTCAGTAATTGAAATAAAGATAAAATTAAAAATGTTCAGTCATCTCAAAAAAAACATCCTTTAATAGAAATATAGGGGAAATTATACATTTTATAAAATATAATAATAATAAAACACACATTAATTTAAGCTGGGGTACTAAAATTACTAGAACTGAAATAAAAATAATGAAATATACATTTTTATTTATTTTTTCTAAATAAAATTTAAACAAAGAAACAAGAAAAAAAATCTAATAAAAATTACAAAACCACAGAGCAAAATTACTAAAACTAAAAGTAAAATTAAAATGAAAAATGAAGATATAAAAACAAAAGCTTTTTCAATAATCAAATTCATCATTTTATATAAATAATAACCAAGATATTACTTGCTGGATGCAATGCATTGAGGTATATTATGTGTTCTGCACATTTAGGCTAAATATATGTGCACCATATAATATAATCCAGTTATTACATACAGTATACATACTAAATGAAGCAAAAATAATACAACTATGGTACAGTATACTATTCCGAACAATAACCTAATTGATGGTTTGTCAAAGGTTTGAGACTCTTAGCATTTTAACAAATAATTTAGATATCAACAAACAAACCTGTATATTCTGTTTCGTTTGATGCAGACTACTTGGTTCTTATTTCTACTTTTCCACTAATTTAATACAACCCCTTTTCTTAGTGGGTGATTCTTGGTACGAATAAACTTTAAAATACATTTGACATTATGCCATTTAACAAACAAACAAACAAACAAACAAACAAACAAACAAACAAACAAACAAACAAACAAACAAACAAAATAGTACATGTCTTTTAAAAAGAAGTGTCAGATTTGTTTTCTCACAATATGAGAATGTCTTGTTACTTAAAATGGTTAGGCATTTGGATTACATAATATTATATAATGGTATTTCCCTGCCGCATGCTGAGGCCAGGAAGATTACAGAGCGCATCATAGAATCAGCTTGACCTGTTCTATGTAGGTTCTGTTCTTTAAATAGAATGATTACAGGAGAGAGCGAGAGGGGATTACGACTGAGATTCAGACTGCAGGTTAAGGGATATCCAGAGTCCTGACCAGCTAATCAACAAGGCCAAGAGGTCCTTTAGTTTATAACTGTTAGCTGAACATACTGATCTTAATTCATTAACTCGATATTTTAAATTCTTATCTTGCAGGGAAGTTTAGACAACATCAGCATTATCATTATTTGCTTTGATGGCGCCCCCAAGGTGACCCCAGAGGCACTGCAACAGGAGGCAGAGTTAGAACGCGTCATTGAGCAAAAAGTGGCAGGTAATTTCACTAATTCACTTGATATAAAAGGTTTTAAACTATATAATAAAAATACTAGATTAGATTAAATATCTCTCTAAATGTCAGATTTTATATATAAAAGTGCATTTTGTTTTTCATGTTACTTAGAGATCATTAACGTGATCAGATCTAAAGACGAGGAACCTGACCTGCTCTATGTGATGAAATTCCTGGCATCTGAAAATATTCCCGGCCTCCCACCAAGTGGAGGAATCTCATGCAAGTAAGTGGACACTAAAACAGTTAGTTACTGTCTTTGCTCATTTTTACCAAGGGGGGCAATGTTAGTGGAGGGCACTGTATATAGGTGACAATTCAACTTTCAAACATGTTTTCTCAATCTCTGTTTTGTTTGTCTGCAGGAAAGATTGCATAATTGGTGCATATCAAAAATATGCAGCAGCCTTCAGATCTCTTGAGCCGATGGTATGTTAAAGCCGTATTATATTATTCCTCAACAGTTTATTTTTTATTTTTTTAATACGATCTCTAGGTGTCTTTAAATGTAAAGTGCAAATGTTCAATTTACAAACATCAACAATTTTCCACTAATTTGTCGTCATTTAAGGATACTGGCGGCTCTGATGACTCCACCTAGTGGCCATTATGTTGGAGATCAAGAATCAAGCCTTGAATCTCTGTAATGTAATAATGTGAGGAGGACATTTGTGTACCACCTGTTTTACAGAGGTCTGATTGTTTAGCCAAACTATTTCTTTTTTAAATCAATGTTGTGTATTTAAACAGAAATGGGGGGAAAGGAGGGTTTATCAAACGCTTTCATGAAGGTAAAGCATTAAACACTGACATCATGTAAAGCTTTTAATGGAAGATATAAAGATTTTACTTTACTTAAAGGTGAAGTGCGTAATATACCACTAGTGCCACCAAATGGAATTGTTAGTGTTTTTGGTTAAAGATTTCAAGGGCACAATATTCCATAATATATATATATATATATATATATATATATATATATATATATATATATATATATATATATATATATATATATATATATATTTATATTATATATATATGATGTGTGTGTGTGTGTGTGTGTGTTGATATGGAAACTTTAAAATGCCACAGAGCCCAAGTTTTTAGTAAGATTACTTAAAAAAAAAATGTAATTAAATATAAGGCTTACTTGATTGTCTATCCACTTATAGCTGGGATAAAATAAATAATTCAATTTATTTAGCCTTTTAAGTAACAGTTTTCTAAATGTATTTAAATAAATACTCAAATTAAAAAATAATTATAAATATGTTTCTCATAACTAACTTCACGAGTGACCCACGATTTACAAACATTATAAGATACTTCAATGTATAAGTGTATTATAAATATGTTTGCTTTATTTGTTTATGGATGTTAAGCTCTCTTTACTTACAGAGAGCTTAGATTTATATAAACAAACCTGTACAATATATTAAAACTAACATCTGTAAAACTTTATAAAGGGTACTTAAAATATAAATTCACTTATCTCTCGCTCTCTCTCTTATTTATTTGTGTTTTACTATAGTACATACATCAGTTTTAAAACACATGAAAAATAACATTGAGAATGAGGACTCATTTTGTATAAAAGCACTTTCTCTGTCATTTTGTCAGTCTAAATAGTTATGAAATCATACATGAAGAGCTCAGGCGTTATGTTTTACAGTTAAGTATTAGTGAAGAGTGGATGAATTGTCCAAATACTTTTTTGTGTGTGTGTGTGTTGTATCCAGTATATCACTATGCAAAGGTTTACAGAAATACATGCTTTTCTGAAAAGGCACAAACAGAGATATAAGATAATATGCATTTATTTATTATATGTTAAGTTATTCATTATAGATTAGATGTAGAAGTATTTCTTATCCTGCTCCTAATGTTAGTGTTACAGCTAATATTTCTCAGTTGCTGTTAGCCCTCTGAACAACAGACATTCATGAAGCTTATGTTATGTTTGGCCTTTAGTGAATGTACCATAACCTCTGTAGAATGTGTGACTGAGGTGTCATGGCTCTTCACACCTCTATACTAATTACTGAAACCTCATCTTTGGTGGAACTGTCATACTTTAATGTTCAAAGAGAGTTCAAAACAAGAGGCTCAAGGATTCGTGAGCATTTGGACCTCACTGAAGTTTAACCTGTTCTTCATTGCAACATCACTGGTGTGTTTATCATAACAATAAACTGAAAACTGAAACAAAAAGAAGTGCAGAGTCACAGAGAGAGCTTGCAGTGTCAGACGTTCCCAACAGGTAAGTACAAAAGCTAAAATATCTTGTCTTTGAGACTAGAATTCACTGGTGGGAGGATTTTACAGTGTTTAGTGTCATTACATTAAGTATACAGACCAAGAAATACTAAACAATATGTAAATAAATACGCGAAACACTAACTGAACTCTGACATGAATACCGAGCATGAAATAACATTGTGCTAATGTGTCATGGAGCTAGTCACTAGTGAACAAGTATTATGGGATATTTTATGACGCTGAGTTTCTATGTTTTACTCAGTAAATTCCTTTACATTAGTAACATTAAGCACTCAGTTGTGCCACCAGAGACATTCAACAAAGAATGAAAAATACAGTATACATCATACATGACTATATTTTTATATTGAGCATTCATGGAGAAACACAATATATGTGATAATTTCAGGGGTTTTGATCAGCTACAAAACAAGAAATATTTTACATATGATAAAATTCGATGGAATTTGGTGCTGTGGTTGTATTGGTATTGTGGGATACCTACACTATAAAGTCACTATAAAACACTATAAAGTTTTGTGCAAACAGTTTTCTTCTCAATGGCTCCTACCATCCAGTGAGACCAGATGACACTGAAGGTCGAAGGTGATCCAGGCTATGGCAGCGCATCTGCTGGAGGTCGATTCACTGATCTGGACAGCTCAGAGACCGTACCTCTCCTCATCCCAGACACTGAGCAACACCAGCACACCCGGAAGCACCTGAGCAGAGAAGAGCTGGAGAAGTGCGCAGGAGGACCAGAATGGAAGAAGTTTCGTTCTCGTCTTGTGCTTTGCTTCTGGATTGGTTGGCTGATAATGCTGTGCGCTGCAATCACAATAATCATTCAGAGCCCGCGGATGGAGTCTCCTTCACTGCACTGGTGGCAGAGGGATGTGTTTTACCGCCTGCATCCTACACTCTTCATGGATGCAGACAGTGACGAGGTCAGCCGTATCAGCAGTAAGTTACTGTAATTAAAATATCATTTACAGCAGTAACAATGATGGTAGATTGCAAAAATGGTTCATAGTGGCATTACTGCAAAAAAATTATTTTTGAAACCTTTATGTTTGAGAGTGTAGTATACACTTAATCAGAAAACAAATATGTAAACATGCAAATTTTACAATATAATATATAAATTAAAAAATAAAAAAATAAATATTAAAATATAAATAAATGATAAATGATTTTTTTTATTTATCATCATCCTTTCAAATTAAATAGATATGAAAAATAATAACCCATAACATTTCTCATGTTACAGGGTTGAACAGCAAAAAAAAAAAAATAAATAAATAAATAAATAAATAAATAAAATGTGTAATACTTCAGCTGGCAAATTACATCACATTATTCACTTGTTTGTAAAAAAAAAAAATAATTTCAATTTTCTGAAATATAATTGTAATAATAAATAATAAATATATCAATTTTACAGTATATAACCCAACAAATATTAGATTACTACTGATATAAGAAGTGTCATGGTGCTGTGATTGAGCGCAAGCAGCACAGAATGGACTATAAAGGCGGCCTAATATTAGTAAACAGCAATAAAATTCCAGTAGTAAAGACCAGCATGATAGTGTATGTTTCACGTTCAGGGGTGTCCGAGCAGCTGCTGTATCTGAAATCGCTGGGGGTCGGGGCAGTGATCCTGGAGGGGTTATTCCGGCATGACATCTCTCCTACCAACCTGACAGAGATTGACCAAAGTCTGGGCACACTTCCACAATTCACACGGCTTATCACAGAAAGCCGCAAAGCAGGTATGTATATTTTTATTATTGAGAAATACACTTGATTTTATTTTGGTAGTTTTGCTGGCATTCACCCTTTTATAAAAGTGAAAAGTTTTCTTTAAATGATTTATCTACATGTGGACCAGGATTGTGGTACCTTTGGCATTCACTAGATGGTGCTGTTAGGTCACATCAGTCTTCTCTTGTCTTACACACTGGTCTCAAAGTATTTGGACACTTAAGCCATGTATGAAAGTCATTGCATTAAACTTACAAAGATATCAAAGTGGCATGTGCAAACAAATTATGCAATTTTTTCTTAGCCAATATTAACTAATTACTTTTAGCCAACTGGCCTCAAGGTAATTTAAAGTAGATATATGAAGACCCTCAAGTTCACACAGCTGTCCTCAAAGTGTCCAAATGCTTTTTGCTTCATCTTTTATATCTTTTGTGAAGTGTTTTTTGGCTACTGTAAATCCATGCTTGTTAAACAATGGTGAATACAAACCCATTTTTGCACTTAAAAATATTAAGCAACATTAGGCTATGTTGGTTGTCATAAAGCAATATTAACTGATCCACTGGATTTGTATATGTTTCAGGTGTGAGAGTGATGCTGGACCTTTGTGAGCTGGATCTGTTTGAGCAGGAGTCGGGTAATGACACTGATGTTTGGTCAGGTCCATCAGAGTACATTCAAGTAAGAAATATCGCATATATACTGGATATATATATATATATATATATATATATATATATATATAATTATATATATATATATATATATATATATATATATATATATAATGCAAGATATCATTAAGAGTGTGTATTATTTTTTCAACATAGACTGATTGGAAATGTCTCTCCAAAAAGTACCTATACATTCAGTTCACTGTATGTATCTAGCTGAAATAATCACTAGAAGTAGTAAAACAGCCAACCATTTTTATTCCTTTTCACAAAAATTATTATTACGGGGCAGATTATTAATTAATAAAGATTTTTTTTTGTAATTACTTGCACAATACTTATGACCTCAAACAATTTGCATAGTCCATGATTTCTAAACTAACACATTTAAACATTTGCATCACACAACCAGCTCTGTCTGGCTTTTCCGATGTAGTAAACTTGCTGGGTAGCTCACCTGGTGCAATGCAGAGCACTTATATGAGTCCCATGAAACACAAGTGACGAAAGAGCTCAAAGACTTGTAGAAGCAAGCTAAAATGGCATGGTTGCTTCAGTGTTTTTATCTCAAGATTGCATTTTTGTTAACACTATCAGTTAAGTTTAGAGTATGGGTTTGATGTAGGTGGTACGTTATTTTCAAATGTGAAGAATAAAAAAAAAATTATATTGTGGCAACTTTAAATGTCACTAGATGAACGAAAGATTCATGTGGTCAGGATTTTTGTTTTATGACCATATTTCTGCTTACCTTTTGTTCATTATTGCTCATGTGGTATGATTTTCCTCTCTAGTACTCATTAAGGTATTGGCTGGAGCATGGTATATCTGGGTTTGGGATCTGTGACACAGACGCAGCCTTCTCTGCAAAGGTAAAGCTGCCTGAAAACACACTGACGTGTCTTTTTATGTGGAAAAAATGTGTGGGTTTTTC
Organism: Cyprinus carpio; assembly: GCF_018340385.1. Lineage (NCBI taxonomy): Eukaryota > Metazoa > Chordata > Actinopteri > Cypriniformes > Cyprinidae > Cyprinus > Cyprinus carpio. Next base: position 9,389,165 of record NC_056586.1, read on the forward strand.
TTGGAGACATGATGTGGTGAGCCCATGCCCAGTGTCTGCTTAAAAATTGATGTGTTTTTATGCTTCACAGACCCTAATGGAGTGGAATGTGCTGATACAAGAGTTCAGTTCACAAGATGATGAAAGGTATCCCGTTTGTCTGCTGAACTACTGGTGTAGCAAATTAGTTTAAACGGGAAATGTATTTAAATATTTACAGTTAATTATAATTAATGACAATTATTTATATCAGCTGCCAGTAGTAACTGTAGCAGAATGAATTTGACCATCAACTAATCTGATCAGCAAGCATTCAGTGTAATTTCATATCAACTCTAAGAAAGGATGTTTTCGTGGCCATAGAAAATAACTTCCTTACAGTACTAGTGCATTAAACATGTAACAAGATCAGGAATTGTTAAAAGGACATTATCCACAAGCAGTGACAGAATCAGAAACTCATTTAATTTATAATAATAATAAATAATACATTTTATTTGTAATGTGCCTTTCTTACACTCAAGGCTCTACAACAGTATAAAACAACAATAAAAGAAACAACACTACTCCATAATAACAATCACAATGACAACACAATAACAACAACGGCAACAACAACTGTAAGATTATAACATAAAAGCTTCACTAAAGAGATATGTTTTGATTAATTTCTTAAAACAATCAAAAGACGGAGCATTCCTAATAGGAAAAGGCTGAGAATTCCACAACCTGGGAGCAATACAAGAGAATGACCTCCCACCCATAGTTTTGAGTTTACAATGAGGCTGGGACAGAGTAAGAGAACCAGTAAAGCGGAGAGACCGAGATGGCATTGACACTGTGACCAAATTACAAATATACTCTGGGGCCAGCCCATGTACTGCTTTATAGGTTAAGATAGAACTTTAAAATCAATACGTGATTGAACTGGAAGACAGTGTAGTTGAGAAAGCACAGGAGTGATATGACTTTGGAATGGTGTATAAATTAAAACATGAGCAGCTGAATTTTGCACATATTGCAGCCTCTTAATCATATTTGCAGGTAACCCTGCAAAAAGAGAATTACAATAATCAAGGCTGGATATTATAAAGGCGTGAATAAGCCTTTCTGCATCAGGCATATAGAGAAACGGTCTTATACGTGCAATATTCTGAAGATGATAAAAAGCTACTTTAGTAACAGTCTTAAAATGAGTGTTAAAAGTCAGCTGTGCATCAAAAATCACACCCAAATTCCGCACCAGTACAGAAGGGAGAATCTGCGCTCATCCACTGTAAGTTTAAAATTATTACATTGATTTACAGCAGTTGAAGTGCTAATTAAAGAACTTCAGTTTTTAAGCAGTTTAACTGTAGTTCTGTAGTTTCATGCAGACCTGTATGTCCAGTAAATCAGGTTGTAACATCAGGTTGAGTACTAATGTAAATCTGGATATCATCTGCATGTCAATGATAACACAGACCATACTTTGAGTGATCTGCCCGAGAGGCAACATATAAATGCTGAAAAGAGTAGGACCCAATACCGACCCCTGAGGGACGCCCTGCCACAATGGAACAGTCTGAGATCTGTTTGTACCAGAATAAACTAATTGAGTGCATTCTGAAAGATATGATTCAAACCATTTTAAAGTTGTACCAGAAAGACCAATCCACTTTTGTAATCTGTCCAGTAGTATAGTGTGACAAATGGTATCGAATGCAGCACCGAGATCTGACCAAAATCAAAATGCCACAAGCCCCAGAATCTGCTCCAACAAGGAGACCATTCATTACCCTCAAAAGGGCAGTCTCCATCCTGTTTCCAGACCTAAACCCTGGTTGAAAAGGTTCTAGTAGTCTGCTTGCAGAGAAATGATTTTGTAGCTGACCAGCTACTACACGCTCAAGAACCTTAGCAACGAATGCAAGTTTTAGACAGGCCTATAATTAGACATGTCGGCAATATCACTCCCCAGTTTTTTTAAGAACTGGTTTGACTGCTGCTACTTTAAGTGCTGGAGTAATGATCCCGGAAACAAGTGAAGTGTTCACAATCACTTTAATATGAAGAATAAAAAATGGCAGACACTTCTTCAAAACACTTGTAGGAAGTGGATCAAGTATAGAAGATGAAGAATTCTTTGCTGAAACCAATTTTAAAATAAAATCAGAACTAACAGCAGTAAAACTTGAAAACAGAGGAGGGGAAGTAAAGGGATGCAGGTCTAATAGTTCAAATGAAGCAGAGACAGATCCAATAGTATTATAAATGTTCTCGATTTTCCTATATTGTCACTCCAACTGCCTACCAGTTGCCTTAAGCTCAAAAAGCTCAGGCGTATACCATTGAGAAGACCTCTTAAAAGAAACAACACGCTTCTTCACAGGGGCAAACTCATCCAGAGTAGATGTAAAGGCAGCATTATATTGGTCAATGGAAGTCACAACTGGTTGTTCAATAAAAAATAGTATGTATAAAAGTGTCTAGGTCAATATCTCTTATTTTTCTAAAGCAAATTACATGCTCCTTGGTTGTCTGTGGAGAATGTGGAAACACACTAAAGGTAATAAGTTTGTGATCACGTATACATGATACATCAGTACACTCACTCACTACAACATGTGGACTTAAAGCATGCTCTTAAATAAATCATATCCTGGTTGCCATGGTAACCAGTGGTCTCGGGGGTCGTTCACAGACGTCCCAGCACCCAGGTTGTTACACAATCATTCATTCATAATAATTCCCAAAACATAACCAATAACCTACTCTCCCATAAATCCAGGCATTACACTGGCAATGAAGCAAAACCAATTCCTGAATGATTAATCAAGTCTTGATGAAAAATGGAAGTAAAATAGATTATAAACATAACTTTATATTGAGTTTAACTCCATATTCACTGTAAGCCCATTCACTAAACTTGACAAATGTAATAATTAATAATTTTGCTATATAAACTTGCTGCAGTCTTGGTGACATAAATGGGGTCTTGTTATCTCGTTGTAGAATACTGATGGTGAGGCAAACAGGTAACACTCTTCCAGCACTCAATGTGTCCAGCATTGCTGTCAATGGTTCACTGGTGGAGCTGGTTACAAAGTCACTGATCCCCCCAACACACCATCCATTGTCTCCCTCTGAGGTGGCTGAGGCCATGGAGGCCAGTCTGCAGATGCCACAAGGAAACTGGCCGAGCTGGACTGTGAGTGGACATTACACTGAACTGACTCGATTTGTTTATTGACAGCAAAATTCCCAAAATATTTTATGAAATTATCGTATTAAAGCCAATGTTGCTAGCCATTAGACTGCTAAGCTAACATTCCATCATTATATCCTCTAGTCAGCATGCTAATCATTTAACTTGCTAAGCTAGTGTAAGTCCAGTGCATGTACATCTACTGGGGACAGAATCTTGCACAGAGATTCTTTAAATGATTCCCAAAACCTAAGCTGGTTTGCTGGTCCTACTTGGTCTGCTTTGTCAGACTGCTCAGGGGTGTGTTGTCCAAAAGCATTGTTAGCCAACTATGAACACGAGTTCTGTCATTATCAACAAGATTTGGTATTTCCTGAAACCATAACAGCAACAAAAACCCAACAAAAACCAATCACATTAAAATCAGCACACAACATCATGTCAACAATCATATTTTTAAAGACTTAAAACATTCATGAACTCATAAACAAAAACAAAGCTAACATGCAAAACAATCTTTGATTATTGTCGTTTTATTTTTTCGCTTAATATTGTTTTTTTTTGCTCTGGAAGAAAAAATTATCTGGCAATAACATGATCACGGTATCATTTTTGTGACGCATCAAACAGGAACAGCTTTATTTACAGTAAACAAGACCAATATAGTTTAATTCGTGTTTTAGTGCTAAAACTTGCACATACAGAGAAATTGAAATGTAAAAAATAATAATGAAAAAAAAAAAAATTTAAATATTAGGGGAGACTTCATTTGTGATTTCCAGGTATATATGCAAATGAAAATGTTCATCAAGTTATTACAAACATGTCTAAAAGTCATGGAAAAGTTATTAAAGTCATTGGTCAGAAGGCTTTAAAACTTTACATTTTGATGACTTTGATGACCAATAATTCATTGAACAAAACACGTTGTGGTGGGCACAAACCATGTTGCATTTTCACAAGAGAAGTTTTTAAGAATGCTTTGTATGCAATGTCACATGTGTTTGTGCCAATAACAGGTGGGTGGAGGAGTACCATGGGAGCTGCAGAGAGCAATTCTAGTCCTGATCATGACTTTACCTGGGACACCCATCATCAAATACGGAGATGAAGTCAATCCAGTTCAGGTGAGAAAACACTGCTGTAGATCAAGTGTGAAAGGTCCTTTATTAAAAATAAAGGTTCTTAATTGGCATCTCTGATTCCATGAAGAACCTTAAATATCCATGGAAGCTTTCCATTGGACAAAAGGTTCTTTATAGTGGAAAAAGGTTTATAAATAAACATAACATAAATAAAAATGTTTCACTTAAATGTTCTTTAAGGAACCCACAAGGCTTGTTCTGTCACATATGAATTCAAATTCAAATTATGGCATGGCATGACATTTCTATTTATTTAAAAATACATTCTCAGGACCTGGATCAGGTGAATCAGCCTCTAGCCCTCTTCCATTCTCTGAGTCAGTCACGTGCCCATGAAGAGGCTCTACACTTTGGCAGATTCACCTTCCTTTCCTTCAATCACAGCATGTCATCCTCTGGCCTCAATTCTACAGCCACACCTCCTTTAGCTTTCCTGCGCTCATGGGGCTGTGTTCACTTCCTGGCCCTGTTTAATTTGGGGTCTGAACCTCACACTCTGGATCCAGACTGGGCTCCCAGCCTACCTGAAGGTGGGGTATTTGTAACCAGCACAGGTCTTGACCGATATGGCCCCGTGTCTCTGAGGTCAATAAAAATAAAGCCACACGAGGCCATTGTCATAAAACTGTTTGAATCTGACAACTCTTAAGATGAAAAAAGGCTTGTGTTTGCTTATTAAAACACTAATGATGTTTAGTTTTGGTTAGATGTAACTAACATTAAGTATTTATTACAACTAAATTAAATGAATAAATATTGGCAGTGGGACTGGAGTGCACTTTGTTTCTTTGCAAATAATCATATAAAGAGAAACTAATGCAAATTTAAATTAGGATGTTTTTTCAATTATGGACACTTTTACAGTATATCCAGGTGTGGATTCTTATTAATAACAGATTTAACTGTTTTATTTTTATTACATGATGGTATATATTAAAATGGTAAACTTCTTAGCCTCCTTTTTGTTTGCTACTTTTCAAATAACTTTTATGTATAGTTTTTTTTAATACTTTCACTATTTTTTTTATTATTTTTATGTAAAAATAGATTATTAAAATGTTAATACATTTGCAAATAGTGAAATAGTGAATTTTATTTATTTATTTATTTATTTATTTAATTATAAAGTCAAGCTTTATTGTTGCATTATGCAAACATTATGTGCAAATATTATTTCATTGTATGTTTAAAAGAACACAGTGTTTTTGAAAGAACATAAGAAAGAATATTTTCTGAATGGACAAAAGTGCCCATAGTCATTATGCAAACATTATGTGCAAATATTATTTCATTGTATGTTGTAGGATACATAAAATGCCCATAAGAAAGAATATTTTCTGAATGGACAAAAGTGCCCATAGTTGAGTTATTTAAAGAGATAAAATTACATTATGAATTTGTTTTCAATTAATTTTTCAGAGAATTTTATTGTATAAGTTATTGTATAAGTACAAAAAACAACGACACACACAGATGACACATCCGGTTCTGGTTCTCCGATGCTGTTATGGTTTGACATTAACATCTTTATTCTATAAACATGCCCGTCCCGAGACATTTTGTAACTTTAGACAGTTTTTCTTGATCTCACCCATAGTTTATGTGCAAACAGCCAAAAGCTATGTCCATTGTTAAGGTAACACTGGTAATGTGAATTCATGCATATTTCTTGTTATATGAAAATGCACTGCAATGCACTTGTGCATATAACGCTGGTTATTTGTTAACCTAGAAAAAAAGCTTTTGCTAAAATTCTGTTTTTAAGGATAGGCCCATATCTTCTGGGCCCAATTAGTAGGCTGTCCTATAGAGGACCTTAGTGGGACCACCTAATTCCCAGGTGTCCCCCCTGACGACAGCCCAGTCACAAATGAAAAGAGGTTTCTGTCCATTGATTGTGAGAGCAAATTATGACCATCTTGGTTCAACAATCTTTCAGGGATTTGCGATTTGCGAATGTAGAGAGCATGACCTCAACTTCCTCTAAGCTTTGCATTCTCTATAAGTCATACAAACAAGAAAAATACTGTAGAATGTGACCGTAAAATAAACACAACATGTATTAAAAACTGTTAACACATTCTCTTAATGTAAAAGCAGTTGCTCAGCTATACAAACACTCACTGCATACACAAGTTCTGACACGTCTAGTGCATGTTGTGCATCAAGTGCTCAGTGAGATCCGTTTTAAATTATTCCTGCACTCCTGATCGAACGTCAATCCAGAGCTACCCTGTAAATCAATATCACTTTGAAATGAAACATGCATGAGACTAGAGGCTCAGCTCATCATTCACAGATTCTCAGATTTTACTGACCCAAAACATGTCCTTAAACCAACACGTCCTTATTTGGACTTATAAACCGAAATGAAAGTGGAATTTGTTTACAATGTTTCCAAAATGCTCAAACATATTTGGCCTGTAAGCGTTATTCTCCTGAGACTCAGTCAATCATTTTTGTCCTCTGAATTTCTCAGACTATACATGCAAGATTTGAGTGGATTTTAAAAAGGACATCATGGTTTTAATGAAAAGATGGCAAATGCTTGGAAATATATTAATATGAAATATGAGAAATGAAACTTGGGCAAGTCTGTCATGATTGCATCTTCTGCATTACAGTTGACCCCCAAAATAATGTTAATATATCTCATACCCATTTTTGTACTTAAACAAATTGTGTGAAAAGTCAGGAAAATTAAATGTTAAAATAAACAGTTTTTAAAAATGTTTATTTTATAAATACTACATGTTAAAGAAATGTGCAAAACCTAAAAACTTTTTTTTGACAATTAAAAACATGCCTGTATTGTTTTACCTTTCATAAAATATCCATAATCAAATCCAAAAATCTTCGGATAAAACACAATAAAATCAATGACATAAGGTTTTTTTCTTTTTTTTTTTTTTTTCCTGTTCTAATAGGTTATATAGTGTGGAGAGGTTTTGCATTTGATTTTAGGTTGGTTTTGGGTGGACCTACAAGCTAATTTAACTATAACAAATCATTTTAATTAGATTCTTCTCTCTTTCTTTAATTATGTAAACATAGTTTTTCATCAAAATACAGTACTTTCAGCTTTCATATGAGATGGAGCAAAACATCATGACAATCTATTGGAAAGGAAGAGTAATGACTTACACTTTCATTCCTGTTATATTCTTTCCATTAACTGTGTTTAAAGTTGGACACATATAAAAGAATGAGCAATCTGGATTGTTGTGTCATTGACAGTGATGATTTTTGTTGGCACTCCAACAACAACTTCCAAACAATGAAACTGATTTCTAAATCTGTTTTCAATTGATTTGAAGGGAGTTAACAGTTTAGTGAATGAGAGAATGCACATTTTCAAAAAAGCCAGTTTCAGCCAAAACAGAGAAATTAATCATAATGTTCACTGTGGAATTTTAATAGTAGCATTATTCATGTTTTATTCAGATAACAAGATTTGGTTTACCAAATGTAATATTCAGCACCAAAGACAATTTCATATATATTGTAAATAAATATTTGCGTCCTGAAAAAAATATTCCATAAATTTGCACCTCATGACCTAAATTGTGTTATGAAGCAAAAGAAACTTGTCTGAACAAAAACAAGAGTTTGTATGAGACACATTTATGGGTGATTTTTGCCTCGAGTGTGTTACTAATACGGTGTCTTAAATTTTCCCCACTGAGGGAGGCTTGCTCTCATATCCGCTTTTCCAAATCTATTTTGCGCTTACTATTCTGCCTACAAAGAAACATTTCCATAAAGGCTTAAAGATGAAGCCTTATTCCTGAAGAGGCTGACAGCCTAATCCCAGATTTTTAGGAGTGCTGAGATGAAAGTCCTGAGATCAAGTCATATCTTTGTGCATTAAGGTAAATTGCGAGGTTCCCGATATTCTGTTTCTAGCTGTATTGTTCTGGTAGTGGTTACCAATGGTCTTGCATTCGAATGTGGATTTTTATTTTAAATTAGACGAATATTCGAAAATCTAAATTTTTTTTGACAGCCCTACCATTGACTCACTCAGAACACCATTGTATTTTTGTATTAAACTTTTGACCTCTTTCATTTCCTTACTCTGGATGGAGATTGCAGTTGAGCCTCAGTGAAACTTGATCTTAAATAAAAACATTTCATTTACAAGTGACCATTAAGACAAGAGTCATGAGATCGGAGTCACAGCTGTTATTGAACTGAACCGAATCAACACTGAGCTGATTCGAGCTGAATAACGACACTGCTGTCTTCAGTAGAGCTGCTCACAGCTGAGTTGAACTTGTCTGATAATAAATGACAATGAAC